>NW_023995549.1:80000-91138 GCF_015586225.1 Lucilia sericata | reverse complement strand
AGTCTAATAGTCTAGTCTATAGTCTAGTCTATAGTCTAGTTATAGTCTAGTCTAATAGTCTATTCTATAGTCTAGTCTATAGTCTAGTCTATAGTCTAGTCTATAGTCTAGTCTATAGTCTAGTCTATAGTCTAGTCTATAGTCTAGTCTATAGTCTGTCGATAGTCTAGTCTATAGTCTAGTCTATAGTCTAGTCTATAGTCTAGTCTATAGTCTAGTCTATAGTCTAGTCTATAGTCTTCCTATAGTCTAGTCTATAGTCTAGTCTATAGTCTAGTCTATAGTCTAGTCTATAGTCTAGTCTATAGTCTAGTATAGTCTAGTCTATAGTCTAGTCTATAGTCTAGTCTATAGTCTAGTCTAAGTCTAGTCTATAGTCTAGTCTATAGTCTAGTCTATAGTCTAGTCTATAGTCAAGTCTATAGTCTAGTCTATAGTCTAGTCTATAGTCAAGTCTATAGTCTATTCTATAGTCTAGTCTATAGTCTAGTCTATAGTCTAGTCTATAGTCTAGTCTATAGTCTAGTCTATAGTCTAGTCTATAGTCTAGTCTATAGTCTAGTCTATAGTCTAGTCTATAGTCTAGTCTATAGTCTAGTCTATAGTCTAGTCTATAGTCTAGTCTATAGTCTAGTCTATAGTCTAGTCTATAGTCTAGTCTATAGTCTACTCTATAGTCTAGTCTATAGTCTAGTCTATAGTCTAGTATAGTCTAGTCTATAGTCTAGTCTATAGTCTAGTCTATAGTCTAGTCTATAGTCTAGTCTATAGTCTAGCCTATAGTCTAGTCTATAGTCTAGTCTATAGTCTAGTCTAGTATAGTCTAGTCTATAGTCTAGTCTATAGTCTAGTCTATAGTCTAGTCTATAGTCTAGTCTATAGTCTAGTCTATAGTTCTAGTCTATAGTCTAGTCTATAGTCTAGTCTATAGTCTAGTCTAGTTTAGTCTATAGTCTAGTCTATAGTCTAGTCTATAGTTTAGTCTATAGTCTAGTCTATAGTCTAGTCTATAGTTTAGTCTATAGTCTAGTCTATAGTATAGTCTAGTCTAGTCTATAGTCTAGTCTAGTCTATAGTCTAGTCTAGTCTATAGTCTAGTCTAGTCTAGTCTATAGTCTAATCTAGTCTATAGTCTAGTCTATAGTCCTAGTCTATAGTCTAGTCTATAGTCTAGTCTATAGTCTAGTCTATAGTCTAGTCTATAGTCTAGTCTACAGTCTAGTCTAGTCTAGTCTATAGTCTAGTCATAGTCTAGTCTATAGTCTAGTCTATAGCTAGTCTATAGTCTAGTCTATAGTCTAGTCTATAGTCAGTCTATAGTCTAGTCTATAGTCTAGTCTATAGTCTAGTCTATAGTCTAGTCTATAGTCTAGTCTATAGTCTAGTCTATAGTCTAGTCTATAGTCTAGTCTATAGTCTCGTCTATAGTCTAGTCTATAGTCTAGTCTATAGTCTAGTCTATAGTCTAGTCTATAGTCTAGTCTATAGTCTAGTCTATAGTCTAGTCTAGTCTATAGTCTAGTCATAGTCTAGTCTAGTCTATAGTCTAGTCTATAGTCTAGTCAGTCTATAGTCTAGTCTATAGTCTAGTCTATAGTCTAGTCTAGTCTATAGTCTAGTCTATAGTCTAGTCTATAGTCTAGTCTATAGTGTAGTCTATAGTCTAGTCTATAGTCTAGTCTATAGTGTAGTCTATAGTCTAGTCTATAGTCTTGTCTGTAGTCTAGTCTATAGTCTAGTCTATAGTCTAGTCTATAGTCTCTCTATAGTCTAGTCTATAGTCTAGTCTGTAGTCTAGTCTATAGTCTAGTCTATAGTCTAGTCTATAGTCTAGTCTATAGTCTAGTCTATAGTCTAGTCTGTAGTCTAGTCTATAGTCTAGTCTATAGTCTAGTCTATAGTCTAGTCTATAGTCTAGTCTATAGTCTACTCTATAGTCTAGTCTATAGTCTAGTCTATAGTCTAGTCTATAGTCTAGTCTATAGTCTAGTCTAGTCTAGTCTATAGTCTAGTCTATGTCTAGTCTATAGTCTATTCTATAGTCTACTCTATAGTCTAGTCTATAGTCTAGTCTATAGTCTACACTATAGTCTAGTCTATAGTCTAGTCTATAGTCTACTCTATAGTCTAGTCTATAGTCTAGTCTATAGTCTAGTCTATAGTCTAGTCTATAGTCTACTCTATAGTCTAGTCTATAGTCTAGTCTATAGTCTAGTCTATAGTCTACTCTATAGTCTAGTCTATAGTCTAGTCTATAGTCTAGTCTATAGTCTAGTCTATAGTCTAGTCTATAGTCTAGTCTATAGTCTAGTCTATAGTCTAGTCTATAGTCTATCTATAGTCTAGTCTATAGTCTAGTCTATAGTCTAGTCTATAGTCTAGTCTATAGTCTAGTCTATAGTCTAGTCTATAGTCTAGTCTATAGTCAGTCTATAGTCTAGTCTTAGTCTAGTCTATAGTCTAGTCTATAGTCTAGTCTATAGTCTAGTCTATAGTCTAGTCTATAGTCTAGTCTATAGTCTAGTCTATAGTCTAGTCTATAGTCTAGTCTATAGTCTAGTCTATAGACTAGTCTATAGTCTAGTTTATAGTCTAGTCTATAGTCTAGTCTATAGTCTAGTCTATAGTCTAGTCTATAGTCTAGTCTATAGTCTAGTCTATAGTCTAGTCTATAGTCTAGTCTATAGTCTAGTCTATAGTCAGTCTATAGTCTAGTCTATAGTCTAGTCTATAGTCTAGTCTATAGTCTAGTCTATAGTCTAGTCTATAGTCTAGTCTATAGTCTAGTCTATAGTCTAGTCTATAGTCTAGTCTATAGTCTAGTCTATAGTCTAGTCTATAGTCTAGTCTATAGTCTAGTCTATAGTCTAGTCTATAGTCTAGTCTATAGTCTAGTCTATAGTCTAGTCTATAGTCTAGTCTATAGTCTAGTCTATAGTCTAGTCTATTCTAGTCTAGTCTAGTCTATAGTCTAGTCTATAGTCTAGTCTATAGTCTAGTCTAGTCTAGTCTATAGTCTAGTCTATAGTCTAGTCTATAGTCTAGTCTATAGTCTAGTCTATAGTCTAGTCTATAGTCTAGTCTATAGTCTAGTCTATAGTTAGTCTATAGTCTAGTCTATAGTCTAGTCTATAGTCTAGTCTATAGTCTAGTCATTCTAGTCTATAGTCTAGTCTATAGTCTAGTCTATAGTCTAGTCTATAGTCTAGTCTATAGTCTAGTCTATAGTCTAGTCTATAGTCTAGTCTATAGTCTAGTCTATAGTCTAGTCTATAGTCTAGTCTATAGTCTAGTCTATAGTCTAGTCTATAGTCTAGTCTATAGTCTAGTCTATAGTCTAGTCTATAGTCTAGTCTATAGTCTAGTCTCTAGTCTAGTCTATCTCTAGTCTATAGTCTAGTCTATAGTCTAGTCTATAGTCTAGTCTATAGTCTAGTCTATAGTCTAGTCTATAGTCTAGTCTATAGTCTAGTCTATAGTCTAGTCTATAGTCTAGTCTATAGTCTAGTCTATAGTCTGTCTATAGTCTAGTCTATAGTCTAGTCTATAGTCTAGTCTATAGTCTAGTCTATAGTCTAGTCTATAGTCTAGTCTATAGTCTAGTCTATAGTCTAGTCTATAGTCTAGTCTATAGTCTAGTCTATAGTCTAGTCTATAGTCTAGTCTATAGTCTAGTCTATAGTTCTAGTCTATAGTCTAGTCTATAGTCTAGTCTATAGTCTAGTCTATAGTCTAGTCTATAGTCTAGTCTATAGTCTAGTCTATAGTCTAGTCTATAGTCTAGTCTATAGTCTAGTCTATAGTCTAGTCTATAGTCTAGTCTATAGTCTAGTCTATAGTCTAGTCTATAGTCTAGTCTATAGTCTAGTCTATAGTCTAGTCTATAGTCTAGTCTATAGTCAGTCTATAGTCTAGTCTATAGTCTAGTCTATAGTCTAGTCTATAGTCTAGTCTATAGTCTAGTCATAGTCTAGTCTATAGTCTAGTCTATAGTCTAGTCTATAGTCTAGTCTATAGTCTAGTCTATAGTCTAGTCTATAGTCTAGTCTATAGTCTAGTCTATAGTCTAGTCTATAGTCTAGTCTATAGTCTAGTCTATAGTCTAGTCTATAGTCTAGTCTATAGTCTAGTCTAGTCTAGTCTATAGTCTAGTCTAGTCTAGTCTAGTCTAGTCTATAGTCTAGTCTAGTCTATAGTCTAGTCTAGTCTATAGTCTAGTCTAGTCTATAGTCTAGTCTATAGTCTAGTCTATAGTCTAGTCTATAGTCTAGTCTATAGTCTAGTCTATAGTCTAGTCTATAGTCTAGTCTATATTCTAGTCTATAGTCTAGTCTAGTCTATAGTCTAGTCTAGTCTATAGTCTAGTCTATAGTCTAGTCTATAGTCTAGTCTATAGTCTAGTCTATAGTCTAGTCTATAGTCTAGTCTATAGTCTAGTTATAGTCTAGTCTATAGTCTAGTCTATAGTCTAGTCTATAGTCTAGTCTATAGTCTAGTCTATAGTCTAGTCTATAGTCTAGTCTATAGTCTAGTCTATAGTCTAGTCTATAGTCTAGTCTATAGTCTAGTCTATAGTCTAGTCTAGTCTAGTCTATAGTCTAGTCTATAGTCTAGTCTATAGTCTAGTCTATAGTCTAGTCTAGTCTATAGTCTAGTCTATAGTCTAGTCTAGTCTATAGTCTAGTCTATAGTCTAGTCTATAGTGTAGTCTATAGTCTAGTCTATAGTCTAGTCTATAGTCTAGTCTATAGTGTAGTCTATAGTCTAGTCTATAGTCTAGTCTATAGTGTAGTCTATAGTCTAGTCTATAGTCTAGTCTATAGTCTTGTCTGTAGTCTAGTCTGTAGTCTAGTCTATAGTCTAGTCTACAGTCTAGTCTATAGTCTAGTCTATAGTCTAGTCTATAGTCTAGTCTATAGTCTAGTCTATAGTCTAGTCTATAGTCTAGTCTATAGTCTAGTCTATAGTCTAGTCTATAGTCTAGTCTATAGTCTAGTCTATAGTCTAGTCTATAGTCTAGTCTGTAGTCTAGTCTATAGTCTAGTCTATAGTCTAGTCTATAGTCTAGTCTATAGTCTAGTCTATAGTCTAGTCTATAGTCTAGTCTATAGTCTAGTCTATAGTATAGTCTATAGTCTAGTCTATAGTCTAGTCTATATAGTCTATAGTCTAGTCTATAGTCTAGTCTATAGTCTAGTCTATAGTCTAGTCTATAGTCTAGTCTATAGTCTAGTCTATAGTCTAGTCTATAGTCTAGTCTATAGTCTAGTCTATAGTCTAGTCTATAGTCTAGTCTATAGTCTAGTCTATAGTCTAGTCTAGTCTATAGTCTAGTCTATAGTCTAGTCTATAGTCTAGTCTATAGTCTAGTCTATAGTCTAGTCTATAGTCTAGTCTATAGTCTAGTCTAGTCTATCTAGTCTATAGTCTAGTCTATAGTCTAGTCTATAGTCTAGTCTATAGTCTAGTCTATAGTCTAGTCTATAGTCTAGTCTATAGTCTAGTCTATAGTCTAGTCTATAGTCTAGTCTATAGTCTAGTCTATAGTCTAGTCTATAGTCTAGTCTATAGTCTAGTCTATAGTCTAGTCTATAGTCTAGTCTATAGTCTAGTCTATAGTCTAGTCTATAGTCTAGTCTATAGTCTAGTCTATAGTCTAGTCTATAGTCTAGTCTATAGTCTAGTCTATAGTCTAGTCTATAGTCTAGTCTATAGTCTAGTCTATAGTCTAGTCTGTAGTCTAGTCTTAGTCTAGTCTATAGTCTAGTCTATAGTCTAGTCTATAGTCTAGTCTATAGTCTAGTCTATAGTCTAGTCTATAGTCTAGTCTATAGTCTAGTCTATAGTCTAGTCTATAGTCTAGTCTATAGTCTAGTCTATAGTCTAGTCTATAGTCTAGTCTATAGTCTAGTCTATAGTCTAGTCTATATCTAGTCTATAGTCTAGTCTATAGTCTAGTCTATAGTCTAGTCTATAGTCTAGTCTATAGTCTAGTCTATAGTCTAGTCTATAGTCTAGTCTATAGTCTAGTCTAGTCTAGTCTATAGTCTAGTCTAGTCTAGTCTAGTCTAGTCTAGTCTAGTCTAGTCTAGTCTAGTCTAGTCTAGTCTAGTCTAGTCTATAGTCTAGTCTAGTCTATAGTCTAGTCTAGTCTATAGTCTAGTCTAGTCTATAGTCTAGTCTATAGTCTAGTCTATAGTCTAGTCTATAGTCTAGTCTATAGTCTAGTCTATAGTCTAGTCTATAGTCTAGTCTATAGTCTAGTCTATATTCTAGTCATAGTCTAGTCTAGTCTATAGTCTAGTCTATAGTCTAGTCTATAGTCTAGTCTATAGTCTAGTCTATAGTCTAGTCTATAGTCTAGTCTATAGTCTAGTCTATAGTCTAGTCTATAGTCTAGTCTATAGTCTAGTCTATAGTCTAGTCTATAGTCTAGTCTATAGTCTAGTCTATAGTCTAGTCTATAGTCTAGTCTATAGTCTAGTCTATAGTCTAGTCTATAGTCTAGTCTATAGTCTAGTCTATAGTCTAGTCCTATAGTCTAGTCTATAGTCTAGTCTATAGTCTAGTCTATAGTCTAGTCTATAGTCTAGTCTATAGTCTAGTCTATAGTCTAGTCTAGTCTATAGTCTAGTCTATAGTCTAGTCTAGTCTATAGTCTAGTCTATAGTCTAGTCTATAGTGTAGTCTATAGTCTAGTCTATAGTCTAGTCTATAGTGTAGTCTATAGTCTAGTCTATAGTCTAGTCTATAGTCTTGTCTGTAGTCTAGTCTGTAGTCTAGTCTATAGTCTAGTCTACAGTCTAGTCTATAGTCTAGTCTATAGTCTAGTCTATAGTCTAGTCTATAGTCTAGTCTATAGTCTAGTCTATAGTCTAGTCTATAGTCTAGTCTATAGTCTAGTCTATAGTCTAGTCTATAGTCTAGTCTATAGTCTAGTCTATAGTCTAGTCTATAGTCTAGTCTATAGTCTAGTCTATAGTCTAGTCTATAGTCTAGTCTGTAGTCTAGTCTATAGTCTAGTCTATAGTCTAGTCTATAGTCTAGTCTATAGTCTAGTCTATAGTCTAGTCTATAGTCTAGTCTATGGTCTAGTCTATAGTCTAGTCTATAGTCTAGTCTATAGTCTAGTCTATAGTCTACTCTATAGTCTAGTCTATAGTCTAGTCTATAGTCTACTCTATAGTCTAGTCTATAGTCTAGTCTAGTCTAGTCTATAGTCTAGTCTATAGTCTAGTCTATAGTCTAGTCTATAGTCTAGTCTATAGTCTAGTCTATAGTCTAGTCTATAGTCTAGTCTATAGTCTAGTCTATAGTCTAGTCTATAGTATAGTCTATAGTCTAGTCTATAGTCTAGTCTATAGTCTAGTCTATAGTCTAGTCTATAGTCTAGTCTATAGTCTAGTCTATATCTAGTCTATAGTCTAGTCTATAGTCTAGTCTATAGTCTAGTCTATAGTCTAGTCTATAGTCTAGTCTATAGTCTAGTCTATAGTCTAGTCTATAGTCTAGTCTATAGTCTAGTCTATAGTCTAGTCTATAGTCTAGTCTATAGTCTAGTCTATAGTCTAGTCTATAGTCTAGTCTATAGTCTAGTCTATAGTCTAGTCTATAGTCTAGTCTATAGTCTAGTCTATAGTCTAGTCTATAGTCTAGTCTATAGTCTAGTCTATAGTCTAGTCTATAGTCTAGTCTATAGTCTAGTCTAGTCTAGTCTATAGTCTAGTCTATAGTCTAGTCTATAGTCTAGTCTATAGTCTAGTCTATAGTCTAGTCTATAGTCTAGTCTATAGTCTAGTCTATAGTCTAGTCTATAGTCTAGTCTATAGTCTAGTCTATAGTCTAGTCTATAGTCTAGTCTATAGTCTAGTCTATAGTCTAGTCTATAGTCTAGTCTATAGACTAGTCTATAGTCTAGTTTATAGTCTAGTCAGTCTAGTCTATAGTCTAGTCTATAGTCTAGTCTATAGTCTAGTCTATAGTCTAGTCTATCTAGTCTATAGTCTAGTCTATAGTCTAGTCTATAGTCTAGTCTATAGTCTAGTCTATAGTCTAGTCTATAGTCTAGTCTATAGTCTAGTCTATAGTCTAGTCTATAGTCTAGTCTATAGTCTAGTCTATAGTCTATTCTATAGTCTAGTCTATAGTCTAGTCTATAGTCTAGTCTATAGTCTAGTCTATAATCTAGTCTATAGTCTAGTCTATAGTCTAGTCTATAGTCTAGTCTATAGTCTAGTCTATAGTCTAGTCTATAGTCTAGTCTATAGTCTAGTCTATAATCTAGTCTATAATCTAGTCTATAATCTAGTCTATAATCTAGTCTATAGTCTAGTCTATAGTCTAGTCTATAATCTAGTCTATAATCTAGTCTATAGTCTAATCTATAGTCTAGTCTATAGTCTAGTCTATAGTCTAGTCTATAGTCTAGTCTATAGTCTAGTCTATAGTCTAGTCTATAGTCTAGTCTATAGTCTAGTCTATAGTCTAGTCTATAGTCTAGTCTATAGTCTAGTCTATAGTCTAGTCTATAGTCTAGTCTATAGTCTAGTCTATAGTCTAGTCTATAGTCTAGTCTATAGTCTAGTCTATAGTCTAGCCTATAGTCTAGTCTATAGTCGAGTATAGTGGAAAATTAGTTTTTTACCTTAAAACCTAATCTAGTCTAGTCTAGTCTATAGTCTAGTCTAGTCTAGTCTATAGTCTAGTCTAGTCTATAGTCTAGTCTATAGTCTAGTCTATAGTCTAGTCTATAGTCTAGTCTATAGTCTAGTCTATAGTCTAGTCTATAGTCTAGTCTATATTCTAGTCTATAGTCTAGTCTATAGTCTAGTCTATAGTCTAGTCTATAGTCTAGTCTATAGTCTAGTCTATAGTCTAGTCTATAGTCTAGTCTATAGTCTAGTCTATAGTCTAGTCTATAGTCTTGTCTATAGTCTAGTCTATAGTCTAGTCTATAGTCTAGTCTATAGTCTAGTCTAGTCTATAGTCTAGTCTATAGTCTAGTCTAGTCTAGTCTATAGTCTAGTCTATAGTCTAGTCATAGTGTAGTCTATAGTCTAGTCTATAGTCTAGTCTATAGTGTAGTCTAGAGTCTAGTCTATAGTCTAGTCTATAGTCTTGTCTGTAGTCTAGTCTGTAGTCTAGTCTATAGTCTAGTCTACAGTCTAGTCTATAGTCTAGTCTATAGTCTAGTCTATAGTCTAGTCTATAGTCTAGTCTATAGTCTAGTCTATAGTCTAGTCTATAGTCTAGTCTATAGTCTAGTCTATAGTCTAGTCTATAGTCTAGTCTATAGTCTAGTCTATAGTCTAGTCTATAGTCTAGTCTATAGTCTAGTCTATAGTCTAGTCTATAGTCTAGTCTATAGTCTAGTCTGTAGTCTAGTCTATAGTCTAGTCTATAGTCTAGTCTATAGTCTAGTCTATAGTCTAGTCTATAGTCTAGTCTATAGTCTAGTCTATGGTCTAGTCTATAGTCTAGTCTATAGTCTAGTCTATAGTCTACTCTATAGTCTACTCTATAGTCTAGTCTATAGTCTAGTCTAGTCTAGTCTATAGTCTAGTCTATAGTCTAGTCTATAGTCTACTCTATAGTCTAGTCTATAGTCTAGTCTATAGTCTAGTCTATCTCTACTCTATAGTCTAGTCTATAGTCTAGTCTATAGTCTAGTCTATAGTCTAGTCTATAGTCTAGTCTATAGTCTAGTCTATAGTATAGTCTATAGTCTAGTCTATAGTCTAGTCTATAGTCTAGTCTATAGTCTAGTCTATAGTCTAGTCTATAGTCTAGTCTATAGTCTAGTCTATAGTCTAGTCTATAGTCTAGTCTATAGTCTAGTCTATAGTCTAGTCTATAGTCTAGTCTATAGTCTAGTCTATAGTCTAGTCTATAGTCTAGTCTATAGTCTAGTCTATAGTCTAGTCTATAGTCTAGTCTATAGTCTAGTCTATAGTCTAGTCTATAGTCTAGTCTATAGTCTAGTCTATAGTCTAGTCTATAGTCTAGTCTATAGTCTAGTCTATAGTCTAGTCTATAGTCTAGTCTATAGACTAGTCTATAGTCTAGTTTATAGTCTAGTCTATAGTCTAGTCTATAGTCTAGTCTATAGTCTAGTCTATAGTCTAGTCTATAGTCTAGTCTATAGTCTAGTCTATAGTCTAGTCTATAGTCTAGTCTATAGTCTAGTCTATAGTCTAGTCTATAGTCTAGTCTATAGTCTAGTCTATAGTCTAGTCTATAGTCTATTCTATAGTCTAGTCTATAGTCTAGTCTATAGTCTAGTCTATAGTCTAGTCTATAATCTAGTCTATAGTCTAGTCTATAGTCTAGTCTATAGTCTAGTCTATAGTCTAGTCTATAGTCTAGTCTATAGTCTAGTCTATAGTCTAGTCTATAATCTAGTCTATAATCTAGTCTATAATCTAGTCTATAATCTAGTCTATAGTCTAGTCTATAGTCTATCTATAATCTAGTCTATAATCTAGTCTATAGTCTAATCTATAGTCTAGTCTATAGTCTAGTCTATAGTCTAGTCTATAGTCTAGTCTATAGTCTAGCCTATAGTCTAGTCTATAGTCGAGATGTGGAAAATTAGTTTTTTACCTTAAAACCTATAAGGTACTCGTATTGTTATATGTTACTACTTTTTAAAAATTTAAATTTTCCATGCCTGTTACCCTGTTTAATTGGCGAGTATGTATGAATATGTTATTTGGCCACCTTATGGCTTCTACAGTTTATTATAGTTTCTATTTTATATTCAATTCAGTGGATGTTGTTTTTCTTTTTATAAATCTGACCAACTTACAGTGAAATTTTTGTTGTTGTTGATTTAAGAAAATTCAGCAACTATGAAAAATACGCTAAAAAAAACCCAAAACTTTGAGAGAAAACTTAAAATAATGTACGTATGTATGTATGTATATTATACAACATTCATATTCATTCACATACTAAAAATCATAAAAAATTGCATACTCAGATTCACATATGAAGATGTCTATTTATTTATTTGTGCGCTTTTTTTCTTAAAATACATTTGGCATCTTTAAATTTAATGGAAAAAATGAGTCAGAGATGACTCCAACTTTTGTCCGTCCATATATGCTGCATATAAAATATGTTAGTGTTCATATTTT
>NW_023995549.1:0-75000 GCF_015586225.1 Lucilia sericata | reverse complement strand
TACATATTAAATTAACCCTACATAAACATATTGAGATATCTTCCAAAAAAGCAGCCTAATTTTAAAATGTGTTCATGCCTTAATTCTTTCAAGCAGTGCCGCAGTTTGGCCTTCAATTTCATTTCATGTGGAAGTTATTAACAAGTGTGATAGTTTTAACTATTTTTATCTTTCTTCTTCTCATTTCTTATTTCTATATATTTCTTAATATTTATTTCTAGTGGCAACTAAAAGATTATGTCGTTATGAGCTGTAAGTTGCATGAATATTACAGCACTGATGGTTAAACAAACAACACGAAGCTATAGAGAATGTATGACTTTGGTTGTAGATGTAGTGGACAAATAGACAGATACTCGTTCATATATGAATGTTTAGCAAAAGATGCAAAACAACACTGAAACAGCAGCATAGCCTGTTGATCCAGTTATGGGATACTTTTGACAAGTGCCTAAGACTACGATGACTACGAGTGTATAATTTAACACATGTTTGCCAAATCGAAGAAATGACGGCAACAAATCATGGCAAAACGCATTTTGTGTTGTGTGGTAATAATAAATTGTTTTAGCCGATGAGTTAGTTGCTTTTGAAGAAGTTGTAGCCTGCTGCTTTTGCAGCTTTTTTCCTATGTCGTTACAGCGACCAAGTGTCGTCGTTAGTTTAAACATTAATAATTGTCACTTGTTTAAGAGTTTTGAAACAAAATAAAAACTTACAAAGTTTTCTGGTTAGAGTTGTCCTTTTGGAGTGTGTAGAGGGAGAAGTAGAGCTTGTTGCATGTTGTCTTTTGTAATATGGAATGTTTGTGTTTTCGATGCATCAAACTTTAAGTAAGACTGCAATGTACATATTTGTCTTATCGTTATTAACTCATTAATTGTTAGTTGTTGTATTTTGTTTTGAAATATTAAATAGCAAGTTTATGTTGTCATAGCTTCATGCTTCAAAAGTTTTTGACAGTTTGACTACTTTTATTCCAAATTGCTCTCGAAAGTTTTTGTATCATGTTTCTCTATCCTTCATCTTCTAACAAAGGTGCCGTTAAAACACAGCGAGTGATCATCGAATCTTATGGTTAAAGTTTGTTGTCAAACTCAAAAAAAAACTTGCAAAATCTATGCAATTCAAAACGTTTACAAGCAGCAGGACTCATCCTAAAGCAGGGAAACTAGAATCAATGGCGCTGAGGTAATGCTCTATGTTTGGCGGCACAAATATAGATCTATATGTTATGTACCGCTGAAATCTATCTAGACCACAGGAAACCTGTACCGAATGTATCACCCCAGGGGCATGTTTCCTTGATGACTCTTCTCATCTTGGTGTTATTGCAAGCCTGGGGAAAATAGGTGTTAAGTACCTTTTAGTCTGCCTGGACTATAAACTGGTGATAATCAAATCATCAAATCGAACATTCCTTGAAATGATTTGATATGGGGCCGAACCAGAGCACCAGATAATGTGGTACTAAGGGTGGCCAGTTGTCCACAGGACTTTGTCCTGGCTGATCAACTGGTTGAGGTTCCTTCGAGATTCAGGTAGTGGCTGTGGTTTAAATCCAAATTAACGGATTTGATGCAGGGTGAAATATAATTTTCGGGACAAATATCTAGAAACTAGGAGTGGTATTGCTGAAAGTGAAAATATTGGGTATGAGGTTGGTGTGCGATGTACCATTCTGATTTTTTTGAAATGTGTCGGATGGAGCTGTTAATATGACGAAGCTGTTAATACCTTAACTTTTAATTTATCGGCGATTGCCTTCATGGTTGAGAGTGTTGGAGTTTACTCTAAAACAGGCTCAACTTATCACAGTAGGTCGTTGTGGCCACTACTAATAATACTTCGAACTACCAATTACGACCCTAGGTGCTGATGCCGAAACAACAGTGTCATCGAATTTAAGAGGTTAAGGAATGCACTGGGGTGAGTCCTTAGTTGATGAAAATGTTCTAAGGGGTTTGATGTAGGGTACGCCTCTTCTATTGACTCTAAACAAGTGCTTGACTGTTCCTTGCCGGGTATGGGGTTTATCTCATGATATCTGTGATTCCTTAATGGGGCTACTATGACAAGAGATTAAATAGCTTGTGTGTTTGAGAAAAGTGCTTGTACATGAACCGGCAGAACTATGTACAAAAATTGCCATCTGTACATGGTTCTGCCTGTACATGGTTCTACCGGTTTTGAACCATGTACAAAAATTGCTGTCATTCTTCAACGGGGCTACTATGGCAATGATTAGATAGCTCGAGTACTTGAGAAAAGTGCTTGAGCAGAGTAATGTACAAACACTGTGAAATAAGGCCATCAAGGCAGGTGTTCACGTAAAGCACTTCGACATCTTGTACCGAATGTGATTGATTCATTCAAAGTGACTATTGGCCTAAAAACTCATGTTGCAAAACCTGTTTTGACTCACCTGCCTTATAGTTTAGATCTTGCCCCGTCCGACTACTGTTTGTTTGGATGGTTGCAGAATCCTCTCTCTGGACAAGCAGTTCTTTTGGAGCGGAATTCTGTTGTTGCCAGATAGAGGGGAAAAGGTCATAGCGAATAATCGACAATACTTTGAATGAATTTATATTATACAAATGTTTTAAAAGTTAATAAATACCGTTATTTAAATAGTTTTAAAACCCAGAGCAGTCGTTGGCCGACCAGGAAGGATAACATTTTGAAGAAACTAAATTCGTGGAAATTCACTTCGGAAATTATTATTTATAACAGCCCCAATAAAAAAGTAGCGGTTACTAAACTATAGTAAAGTCTACAACAGGAAACGATATTATACTCTCCCACTAACCAACAATCCTACCAGACCATTTAAGTTTTATGTACGAGTAAATATGTATGTTTGCAAGCTTTCAAAGCTTTGAAGTCTTACCAATTATTTTCTATCAGTAATGTTGCAAGAAAAAGCTCAGAATAAAGCTAAAAGTTATGGTCAAAGTATTTGAACATTTAACTGTGGCAAAAATGTGTTAATTAACAAATGTTTTTTTCCTGCTAACAACTACAACTTTAGCAGCATCAAGCAATATAAATAGTAATATCAGCAATAACAACAATCACTACAAAAACAACATCAGTATGTATGTTGTAGCTGACATCCTCATATGAATTAGATTTTTGTAATGGATATTGTCTTCTAATGGAAATGATTTTGTTGATGTTGCTAGTTGGTGCTTCATTGCACCCAATATGGACAAATGTGCTAAATGATTTTGTATTTGTAGGGTTTTGAAAGAAAATTACTTTATTTGTGATCATTTGATTTATTCATTGCTTAGACTAAGTGTGTAAAGAATAGAAGTTGTTGTTCTTTGGAAAATTATCACAATTAATGCAAGTGCGATGAGCATGTACAGGAATAACGGCGTGTTATAATTGTTTCTGAGAAAATATTAAACTGTTAAGAATTCTATGTTTAAACGGTTAAGAGTTTTAATTAGTTAATAATTGTGCTATATAAACATGTTGAATTTACGGAGAAGATCAACTTGCAAGCTGTGGTGTTGGTCAAAACTTTAATTAATTGTAAAGTGAGGAATCCTTTTCTGAGGTTTTAGAGTGTTTACTTTAAAGAATTCCAAGTAGAGGAATTCTTTAAAGTATACAAAAGTTGAAGAAGTGTGTAATGTTTAGTGATGAATCTAGGGAGATATGAGGTCATGAGTGTTCATTGTTTACTGAAGCATCAAAGATATTTCTGAAAACGGGATATAAGGAAGTCCTTCCGACACCAAGTTGAAGTAGTCTTTTGTGAATACTTACGCCGATAGTAGAGCGGTATTCATATGACATAAGGTGCATTCTTGCTCGACTTCAAATAAGCGAAGTCGACTTTTTTCTCATTTTTCTTATATGATAGTCGATAAGTCGAAAGTTAAATATGTATATAGTTATATATGTGTCTGTTTGTGGGTTTGTGGATTTGTTTGAAGTCTATACACTGCTAAACGGCTGAACCGATTTTCTTGAAATTTTCACAGTGTCTTCCTATATGTCTGGAAGGAACTATAGGCTACCTTTTATTTCAAAATGTCAAGTGGGCGAGGTGCCACGCTCACATACAAAATCAGTATTAAAAGCCGCATATCTCAGAAAGTGCAACAGCTAGAGTCCTCAATTTTTGTATGGACAACTTTGACATCCATATGAACATATAAATTCGGAGCCACTTTAGTATCGACACGAATATTTAGGACAAAAAACTGGCGGACTAGCAATAGGGGTCGTGGCACCCCCCATAGGAATTACATACAAAAATTCATTTACCTGGGAAACTATTGTACTATCTTAAAATTTTGCACTAATACCTAAGTCCATAAGAATAGTTGTTGAAAAAATGAGCGGAATGGCAATAGTGGGCGTGGTACTCTCCATAAGAATAAAATGTTAAATCCGTATATCTGAGAATATATAACAGCTAGAGTCCTCAAATTATGTCGGAACCACTTTAGTGTCAATGTGATTATTTAAGGAAAAAAGGGGCGGACTAGCAGTAGGGACGTGGCACCTCCCATATAAATTGAATACAAAAATTCTGGGAAACTATTTGAGTTAGAATTTTAAAAATTTGCACGAAGAACTTTAACATCCATGTAAACATTTTGGGTAATGAATTGGCGGACTACAAATGGGGGCGTTGCACCTCCCATATGAATAAAATATACAAAAATTCGTTTATCTGGGAAACTAGAAAAACTAGCTTCTTCAAATTTTGCACGAAGAACATTTTGGAGAAAAAAGCGGACTTTCATTAGGGGGAATGGAACCCCCATATTAATAAAATAGAAAAAATCGTATGTCTGGGAAACTATTATAGCAAAAATCCTCAAATTTTGCACGAATACTTTGAAATCTATATGAACTTTGGTATAGTGTTTTTTAATTTACATTGCTTTTAGGGTAGCAAAGTACACTGGGTATAGCTAGTTGATTATAAAGATAAATTTCTCCATAATCTATAACTATTTTTTAAATATTTCTATATTTAAATTGCCCTAGTTATTAAGTTTTGTTCAAAATACAATTAAAACTAAACTAAACAATAAGCACATTATTTAAAATCGAAAGTATATTTCTTATACTTACTATTCCCATGAGAATTTCTTATTCATTCCCTAAAAAACATATTCATTACGATTTAAAGCATACAAAAATAAATATTTAGATAATTGTAAATATTAGTACTTTTGTACTCAATGAATAATTAAACCTTTTCATTAAAAAACAGCGCAATACAAACAACAAACAGCCTCAAGACCCACCATAGAGTGCGATTTTATGACGCCCCACAGATATCATTTCAAGCTCAAACACAGACTTAAAAATAACTTAATGCATAAACGGTCTAACAAATTGAACATTTCAATGGTAAACAACAAAGTAAATCACACGCCCCCAAAAATCTACAAAAATATTTTTGTAACAATTGACCACAACTCCAAAAAAAAAAGTATTTCAAGATTAATGAATCATTGGAAAATTTCAAATACATACGTAAATATTATTGAAATTATTATCAACAATTTCTGGTAATCGCACTTAAAACTGAAAATCTCATTAATTATAATCAAACAACATGCACCACATATGAATGTGTAACTAAATGGCTCAGTGGAAGTGATGAAAACATGAGACGTTTGCTTGTAACTATTTGTTTTGCCTTTAGCTATCAATGATCTGGAGCAAGAATAATTTTAATATAATTTCAGCTTTTTTTTCTCGTTGTTATTGTTGATGTTTCGATTGTTTGTGGCCTGTATTTTATTGTAGTTAGTTGTTGTTTTCACTTGGTCTACAAATTATTCCCATTTAAACGATGAGATTTTTTCTTTTGTAATTTTCGATTTGAAAACTATTGAAGAAAAGTGAGAGTCATTTCATTTCAAATCATCATCTTTATTTTTTTAATTTCACATGCCTGTATTGTAGAAGAATAAGAAGAGGATTCAATTGTGTTGACCATGCTTACTTGGATGCATGTAAAACTTACATGATTTTAATGGCTGATTTTTTTGTAAACATTGACTTTTGGTTGCTTGTACAGTGGTTAAAGTTGGGGAGAATATTGTACTACAACAATATTTATTCTTTAGACTGCAGTTCAAACTTCATTCTTTGACTGCTAAGAATTTCCAATATGTGATCATTCGCCAATTTACTACTCATCCTTTTATGAATATACCAACTTTACGTGGGAGCTTTGCTACCATTATCAAACTGCTTGGGTATATGTGATATCATTAGTAGAAACGTTACTAGATATTCCATCCATTGAAACATAAATATTTAAGATATGAGGCGGTTCTTACTGCCGAACGGCTCTTTACTTTAGGCGAACTGTCAAAAAGCGGTCATAGGACACGTCATCAATGTATACTGGACACATTGGAAGGCTGTATACAATCATCGGACGTGCCTGATCGAATACCAGACATATAATATGTCGAAAACTTTGAATCTCTGATCCCAAATAGAATGTCTTGGTCAATCGTAACGTTAAAGCAAGCTTCCAGGCAGAAGGCCGGGCAATAACGCAACGCATAAATTGGATTACAATAAAAATGGCGCCCTCAGGGCTTAACCTATTTACCGACAGCCAGAACGCAATTATGGCGATATCAGACGATTAAGTTAAATCTAATACCGTGTTGGATAGTCAAAAAGCTTTAACCGAAGTAAGGTTTACATCGTATGGCTACCAGGTCACTCGGGAGTAGTCGGCAATGAAAGAGCAAATGTAATTGCTTTAAAGGGAAGGGAGCCCGAGGTAGTTAACCCGACGAACGCAAAACCATTTTACGCAACGAGGGCAGAATTTAAAATATAGGTGAGAAAAACCCATAAATACTCTTGGAATAATGAAACGGTGGATAGAACCACAAAGGCCCTATGGGTGACCCTATATAGAGCAGGACGAGAAGCCTACTCCAAATTAGCAAGTCTGAGGTTAGTATGATGGTACGTATTCTACGTGGACACACACGATTACGTGCACATCTATACAAAATAAGACGTGTGGATTCAGACGAATGTAGACTAACAATATAGTGCAGACTATAGTTAAGACCATAGCCTAAGGTATAATTAAGACTACGGTCCAGACTATAGTTAAGACTATAGTCCAGTCTATATTTAAGACTATAGACCAGACTATACTTAAAACTATAGTCTAGACTATAATTAAGTCTATAATCCAGACTATAGTTAAGACTATAGCTCAGACTATATTTAAGTCTATATTCCAGACTATAGTAAAGACTATAGTCCAGATCATAGTTAAGACTATAGTTCATACTATAGTCTAGAGTATAGACTATAGTTAATACTATAGTGTAGACAATAGTTAATACTACAGTCCAGAGAATAGTTAATACTATAATACAGACTGTAGTGAGACCATAGTTATCGCTATAGTCCAAACTATAATGAGACTGTTGTCTAGACTCTAGACTATAGTTGGTACTATAGTTAAAACTTTAGTTCAGACAATAGTAAATACAGACTGTAGTGAGACTATAGTTATCGCTATAGTCCTTACTATAGTTAGGACAATAGTCCAGAAAGACTATAGGCCAAACTATAATGAGACTGCTGTCTAGACTATAGTTGGTACTATAGCTAAAACTATAGTCCAGACTATAGTTAAAACTATAGTTCAGACAATAGTTAAGACTATAGTTCAGACAATAGTTAAGACTATAGTCCATATTATAGTTAAGAATATAGTCCATTTTATAGTTAAGACTATAGACCCGACTATATTCCCGACTATAGTTAAGAATATAGTCCACACTATAGTTAAAACTATGATATTTAAAATCATTGAGAAAGTAATGCATTAAATTTTATTATCTTCAATATGTATCTTAAATCTAGAACTTCATCGTAATTGTAAAACCACTGTGATTCAAATATTTTTCTATTTCTAAAATTTTCATGATTCATGCAAAGGGGCGTGTGAGTATGTGTTCACTATTTGAACTTTGTTAAAGCCCATTGTGTCTGTGCAACACCAAAAAAATGCAAGTTTGTTTTGGTGCATGAATGACACAAGATCGTTTTTTAAACGGTTTATAATAATCATGACAGACGGACAGACATCGGCATACATAACTACATTAAACGTTTTTGAAACTTTTATTTTCATTTCATTATACATAAGTATTGTTGTTATTGTAAACATTTATTTTTTTTTTTCTTGTAATCTTGTTGTTAACATAGAAAAACCTTTTGACTGCCGTTTTCCATGAAATATTTGTGTTTGAAAAAAAAGTAACCGCTTATTGGTAACATGGGTTGGCTTTTTTTTTCTTATTTCATTGTAAACACTTTTGTTAGGTATCCCTTGATGTTAACGGTTGTTTTTTTTTTTTGGAATTTACAAAACAATCATCTTCACTTTCATTTATCGAAACAAATACTGACTGAATGTACATAGTTACATATGTGTGTTTATTTGTTTGTTTAAAATTTTTGGAGCATTTTATGTGTGACCTAAACTATAATTATATGTAGTTGTACTCCAATTCAGTTACAGTTTTAGTTTTGTTTTTTTTTTTTTATTATTTAATTTAATGTGCGGGAAATATGCATAACAATTTACTTTCTTTTAACTGCAATTGATAGGTTTTCTTGGTTTTAATTTTGCTGTTTGTTTATTATATGTATGTATGGTCTGTGGTGTTTGTTTATCATATGTATATACATATATTGAACAATTTGTTTTAAATAATGTGAAAATAAGGGTCATCATATTTGTTATATTAGTTATAATTTTTTATATTTTTGTTAATGGGGCTTAAATTTTTAATAGGGAGAAATTTGCATGAACAAAACAAAAGACTTAAGACACAAACTTGCAAAAAAAAATTGTTTTTATTTTAAACCCAAATATTATTTTGGATTTAGTGTGAAACCAAACAGTAGTTTTGAAATGTTTTATTTTGTAAATAATTTGGTATATCGTCTCCAGAATATAGCTATGTCCAGACCTTAGATAAAAATATAGTACAGACTATAGTCCAGACTATATCTAATACCCTAGTCCAGACTATAGTTAAGACTATAGTCGAGATTATAGTTAGAACTATAGTTTACACTATACTTATGACTATATTCCAGACAGTAGTTAAGACTAGAGTCCAGACTATAGTTAAGACTAGAGTCCAGATTATAGTTAAGACTATAGCCAGGACTTTAGTCCAGATTACAGTTAAGACTATAGTCCAGACTATAAATAGGACTATAGACCAGACTATAGTCCAGACTATAGTTAAGAATATAGTCAAGACAATAGTTCAGACTATAGTTAAGACTATAGTCCAGACTAGAGTCCTGACTATAGTTAAGACTTAGTCCATACTTTAGTTAAAACTTTAGTCCAGACTACTACTATAGTCCAGATTACAGTAACAGTTAAGACTATAGTCTAGACTATAGTTACGACTGTAATCCAGATTGCAGTAAAGACTATAGACCAGACTATAGTTAAGACTATAGTAAAGACAATAGTACAGACTATAATTAAGACTGTAGCCCAGACTATAGTTTAGATTATAGTCTAGACTTTAGTTAAGACAAGTGTCCAGACTATAGTTAAGATTATAGACTAGACTATAGTTAAGACTATAATCCAGATTATATTTAAGACTTTAGACCAGACTATAGGTAAGACTAGGCCCTGACTGTAGTTAAGACTACAGTACAGACTATAGTTAAGTCTATAGTCCAGACTAATGTTAAGACAATAGTCCAGACTATAGTCCAGACTATAGTAAAGATTATAGTTAAGACTATAGTTCAGACTATATTTAAGACCATAGTGCACACTATAGTTAAGTCCATAGTCAAAGCTTTAGTCCAGACTATAGACCATACTACCAATTTGCTATCCAAAGGATTTCACTACATAGCGGTATTCTGCTTTTGTTATCGATGTTACCGACCGGTTCCAAAGTTTGAAACAGAAAGGACTTTATGCTTTTTACTGATATGACATTTTATTCCATATCAGTAGAAAATATAATATTCCTACTTATTCATTTAACTATTTTAAACTGTTCATAAATATCATTTCTACTAAGTGCTACATAAATGTGATTTATAAACAACACGCAATACACAATTTTTTTTCAAGAACTATTCAAAATAGTATTGAATATTTTCAATTATTCTCTTCTATTTTTATTAATATTAACTACTGGCCATATATTTGAAAGCTGTAACAACAACATACCAACCGACTATTAAATTTTCAACATTTTTAGTAATAAATATGGAAAAAATACAAAAAAATAAAATAAAAATGCATGTATTTAGATAAATTTTAATATGAAAACAACATGACAGCGTAACATTTGCTGTTAACAATTCAAGTAACAGCAACAAACATGCATCTTACTTGAGCAACAACACCACCAAATACAACAACAAGGGAGAAAACGAACAACTGCAATATACACGTAAATCTAAATATTCCTGGAGAGCCTTTATACATGGAAATATTTTATGGCATGTTTTGATAGCTACAGCAGGGAATATATTAGATTTAACTTATTTAGCAATGATTTCTTAAGCAATTAGAATATAATGTTGAGTTTCTATAACGAAAATAAATTTCCAAGGCTAATCCAAGTTAAATATATAATTTGGGTTCAAAAATGAATGTGCTTCTATGAAACACAAGCCTAATTTTACCCTAAATAATTTGTAGAGGAAATTTATATACATAGCTCCTTCTAAAGTCGTTTATGACTCCCTTGCTCAAACATTCTTCGTTCCAAAACAGCAGCTATGGCCTTGTCATTAGCTGTTCAAAATGTTCTGCGCACACATGTTTTAGACTTTAAATTACTCTACAACTTATAAGAAGTTACAAAAACTTCAAGTAAAAGCTAGAAAACTATAGCAAACTAGAAACATTAAAAGAAAAACTAATAAATAGAGCAACGTGTACTTTAGTTTTCGTTTTTATTACGAATATTGAAAGGTAAATAATGTTAATATTTATTGAACATGCACCATGTACATTCATCTATTCATACAACCATCGTACGTTTAGTTCATATGAATATAATAAAAAACTATTATAGATGAAGGTATTGAAACGCATTGAAATCTTTACGTAGTTAAGAAGACCAACATTTTTAGACGTCATTTTACAGACTTATATGATGAGTGTAGGGGGATTAAATGTTTATTTTATAATAGTTTGTTAGATACACGAAAAGAAAACAAATTAAAAAAACACCATTAGTTTTACTCTTATATACTCGTATAGTTTTTATTCCTAAACCTGGAAAATCGGCTTAAGCAACACGTTCTTCTTACTTAAAACCTTGCAACGGGTAATGGAACAAAATACCTGACAAAGACCTGATCTTTAAGCAACATGTTCATGTAAAGAATAGACGAGTTGTAATGGAGCTATTTCAATGTGTTCACTACATAGAGAAATCCTTTGATAGTAAATTGCATACTTTTGCAGCCTACATTGTCATCGATCGAGCTTTCTATAACGTGCAAACTGATCGGTTGACCAGTTTAAGGTTGACTTAGCTCATCATGCAAATAGTATTGGTGGATAAGCCATTATCCTAGGTAGCCACAATAAGTCGGCTCCTAAGGAGTTTGTAAAATGACGGACTGAAATTATTATGCAGGAGGTCTGAGGGAGGCCTAAATACGGCTCTCTTTTCACAAGAAGGACGAAAATATTTGCTTATATTAAACACCGATTTTTTGGACAGAACTATATTAGTAACTGACAAAGTTAAATAAGTATGAGTAGTCCTTGTTCGGGCTGTTTTGAACAAAAAGTGTGACATATTGGGCTTGGGCCCATCAGAAGTCAAGTGCTTTACGTGAACACCTGCCTAACGGTCTATTTCACATGAAAGACGAACTCCGGTTTCTGGACAGGTAGATACTTGTTGCCTATAAAGTTAAATTAGAAAGCGTAATCCTTGTTCGGAAACTTAAATGGAAATACCAAATGCAGTCCTTCTTCTTAATCTGGTGGACTGCTTTGGACAAAAGGTGTAACATGTTACTATGGGTGCAAGTAGGGCCATCAGAAGTCACATGCCTTACATGAACACCTGCCTAACAGCATATTTCATGGTGGTACTTTTTCAACTACAGTGTGTAGCTAGAGATAACAAACCACCGGTCTTTGGCTTTGGATGACCATGTTTAAAAACTGTAGTACTTGATATATAACTTCTCTGACTATCACTACCCCATATCATAGTTTCTGAGACGCAAAAACATCTATTCCGTTTACAATCATGCATCCTCTACCGATTCGGCAAAAGCACGTAGAGACGTTCTGTTTCCTACGTTTAGTCCCGCAGTCAGTCCTCCGAGGGGTATCTGTTGTCTTTTTTTGGTAACAGCACAGAACATATCCTGAAATATAGATTTCACCTTGAATCAGTCTTTAAAGTTACATTCCATTCTCGCGTTTTAAACAGCCAAGACAAAGTCTGAAATCCTGCCCAGAGGTGAGTTTTCTGGTTCGACCTAAGGTCATATGAATCCAAGGTCATATGGCCGAGGAGTCAACTGACACCACCAGTTTATAGTCCCGACAGACTAGAGGTACTGGTAGCGCATATTTAATGCCGGGATGTTAATGTCCATGGACATTATGACATTGGACATTATGACATTGGACATTATGACATGCCACCTATAATACGAGGTGACACTTACAGACCCTTATCTTTACAGGGCATGTCATCAGATTATACTGCACACATTAGATGGTTATACAATAAAAGTGTCCGATTGCATAAATAAAACAAAAATTGTTATGAACTGTAAGGAATTCATCCCATCGTGATCAAGAGGGACATTCGAGAAACCTCTGTAGGAAATTGTGTTGGAAAGATGGTTCTAAATCCGTTTAGTCTACACTAAAACCGAAATTTACAACTGTTATCATATTCCGTACTATCACGGAATGTGTAAAATGGATTGGATTGAGAATAGCGCCAACAGAGGTTAACAAATATATATGTTAATTTTTCGAATTAATGTAATTTCTGTAAAAGGAAGGGAGATATTTTTCGGAATACTTCTTCATTGTCACTGCCATACCTTCGTCGAAAATAGGTTCAAATATTTGCGGGCGATACTCCAATTATTATATACCCTCAGTAACACTGAATGGAAAGTTCTAAGGGAGGCGTGTGTGTTATAATGTCCATGGACGTTATGTCACACTTAAAAGAGTCATAGTGTCCATAGATGTTATAACACTTTCAAAATGGCATAATGTCCATGGACTGTGTGACACTTTTAAAATATGAATCTGTTGGAAATTTGTTTAGGATTTAAGAAAATGACTGCTCGTAACTTTGTTGTATGTTGTATTTTGGATTCATTCTCTAGTGTCCAGGATAGCCTGCCTTCAGCCGGGCATAGGAGGTTTAAACTCCGGTGTATTTCGAATGCCGGCTTTTCTATATTAAGCCTTTTCATGATAAATGGACATCTTGTTATCCATGGACTTTAGGTGGCGTGTCATAATGTCCAGTGACATAATGTCCATAGACCTTATGACACACTATAAAGCGACATAATGGCCATGGACATTGTGACACTATTAAAACTGAAATGTATTGGAAAGTTTGTTTAAAATTTAAGAAAGGGATACTCTTATCCCGAAAAGAATTGGTCCTAAATTTGGTGTATGTTACATTTTGGATTCTTATTAAAAAGTGTCCTGGATAGCCGGCCTTCGGCCGTGCGCAGATATTTCAAACTCTGGGGTATTTCGAACACCGGATACACTAAATTAAGCCTTTTTTTGATAAATGAACTCTTTGAAATCCGGCCGTGCGCAGAGGTTTCGAACTCTGGGGTATTTCGAACACCAGATATACTAAATTAATCCTTTTTTTGATAAATGGACTCTTTGAAATCCATGGACTTTATGTCCCATTGCTCATGGACATTGTGACACTTTTGATATTGTCATAACGTCCATGGACACTATGATACCGTTTGGAGTGCCATAACTTCTTTTCATGGACATTATGGCACTCCAACCTGAACAGTGAGTTTTGCTATATAAGGCTTTTCCCTCAACCATGAATAGCATATAACTCACCAAACCATATATTTCAAAAGTTTCGACGAAAAATTTTGGTCTATAAAAGAACTCAATATTTGACAGAAAAACGATTTATTAAACCATTGTATTTCTACCAGTGTAAAATAAACCAAAAAAATATAGTCTTCCTTTATTATGACTAAAAAATCCTTTTGTTAAAAAAAGTGATTAATATAGATTTATGGGCATTCCGTGCAAATTAGACGTTTATATAGTCTGCTTAAATTTAACAATACAAATAGGGTCTAGAGCAACATAAAGTATACTCTCTGGCTAATAACATGATCATAAAAATAAGCTAATTCAATTTTAGCAAGAACACAACATTTAACGTTTTTTATACCCTACACCACTTTAGTGGGGAGGGTATATTGGATTTGTGCTGATGTTTGTAACATAAGACATATTCATCCTATACCCACCTTAAAGTATACCAATCGGCTTAGAATCGTTTTCTGAGTCGATTAAGCTATGTCCGTCTGTTCGTCCGTCCGTCTGGCTGGCTGGCTATCCATGTAAACCTTGTGTGCAAGGTACAGGTCGCAATTTTCAAGATAATTGGATGACATTTGGCACAAACTCTTTTTTCGGAGGACGAAGCCTATTGAAAATGGTTAAAATTGGTCCATTATTTCATCTAGCCCCCATACAACAGAACCCCCCGAAAAGGGCTTCTGAGCTCATAATTATTTTAAAAATATACCTGTATATTGATAAAAAGCGGCACAACTAAGTTTTATATAAGCCTTGACAACCTTGCCAAATTTCATAGAGATCGGGCCTCTTTTGACCCTAGCTCCCATACAAAGTCCCCTTCAGAAAATTACTTGAATGTCCGAAATTAACTTATAAACACAAATATCGCGATGAAATTCAGCACAATAAAATATTATGTAAATATATTTACAAAATTTTATCGGGCTTGGGGGGCTAGGGGCCCCCTATAAAGCCTCTTTCAGAAAATTAGTTTTTCATCCATAAATTGCTTAAATGTATCGGAACAAGGTAATAGAAAATAAATGCTTTATTAAGAAAAAGAAATTACATTTAATATTCATAACTGGTGTAGGGTATCATATGGTCGGTCACGCCCGACTATACTTTCTTACTTGTTTTTTCTTTAGCCCTAATTACCAGAAACTATTGATATTGAAGAAAAATATTAAACAAATAATAAATTATTTATATATAGGTAAGATGGATATAAAGAACACAAGTGGATGTTATTAGTTTATGGTAATAAAGAAATACAATAAATACTAAATATAAAAAATTTTAACTTTTATTTGTTTGCTTAGGTTTAACAGGAAACAAAAAAGGGAGTTTTATAGGAGGTATGCAACATATTTTGTTAATTAAAAAAAATGGATTTTTATGAGCTGGGAAGTGGATAGCTGGAAATGTATTGAGTATAAGTTAATATAATAAGTAAAATTTTTATGTTAAAACATCAAGCAATAATGGATTTTATCTTAACTATAATAAAAAGAATTTGATAACTAATCGGTTAAGATTAAATAAGATTCAAATGGACTAATTTATGTGCAATGATAAACAAGCATCAACTTTTTTTAAGATAAACGGAAGTTGAAAGTTTTTCTCAATAAATTGAAAACTTTACTTAAATAAAAACAAAAGACTTAAAACACAAACTTGTTAACTACATATCTGACAAAATGCAGCAGGTTTCTGTTTTAAGTTTTTTGGATTTTTATCTAAGCGGCTTTTAATGTGTTTAAATAAAATGTACCGTTTTCTTTCTTAAAATACATTATCACTTCATCGTTTGTCTCGGCCAACTAGACGGATGTATCAATAAAATCGTTGACAAACAAACTTCCCAATGCCATAAATTAAATCTATAATCGTATTTTCCCACGTAAATTTCCATTAAAAGAAAAAAGCTTCACACACATGTAAATTGAATGACATTTTCAGATAATCTTAATTTTAAATAGCATTTTAGCGGTCAGTTTTGTTGAGGAAAAAATAAAAAAATTAAAAGTTTAATAAAACTAATTCACTTTCATTTATAAAAGAAAACTTAAACAAAATTCTTAGAAAATTTGTAAAGACAGCTTAAGAATTATTTTTAGAAATGTAACTTAAACCGGCTTGAGGGTTTTATTAGAATTAAAAAGTTCTTTTAATTTTTTAGACATTTTTTTATATGTAATAACCTTTAAAAAGCCTTAACAATGGGCTTTTTTTTACAAAATATATAATTTTTTTTTAGTCTTAAAGCCAGACACTAACCTACTCCATTAACTTGTATTTCTTTCTCAGTTTATTTTTGTTATTTGTAATAGACAAAAGTATTAAAAAAATGTTAAGCATTTTAGAAACACTGTAATAATAAGCAATAATAGTAAAAATATTAAAAATTATTTTAAACCTGTAAGAATCTTTATACTTTAGCTCTAAACACTGGTTGACATTAGTTATTTTGTACTTTGTGTAAGTTTATTACTTACCATTCTTAATCGAAAGAAATGAAAGCAAAATAAAATTTTCATTTTAATGATGTGTGAAAATGAGCTTTTAAAAGGTTTATGGGTGTAAAAAGTGCCATAGTTGCTGTGGAAAAAAGTGAAATTATTTAAAGTCATATTTTTTATTTGAAACATTTTTTTTATGTTCAGCAAAACTTACAACTGCTAATAAAAACAAAAAGTATAAATTTCTTTTTTTTAGCTGGCCATTGCATACATGGGTATATGGTTCTAAATATTAGCAAATGCTATTAATCATGGTGGTGTGATTAATTGGTAATAGCTAATAAATGGGTAATTTCTTTTTTAAGATGAGTCTGTTTGATGTTGATATTGTCAATAATGAAAAAGTCATTACACTTTTTTTTATTTGAATGACATAAATTTTGTTTAATGTTTTTTGGTAGAAAAAAATAAAATTCTAAAGCAATATTTTGACATGAATTTGATTGGATTAAATTTTTACATTAAGAATTTAGAACTAAATTATAAAAATCTTTTAAATAAAACAAGTAAGAAAGTATAGTCGGGCGTGACCGACCATATGATACCCTACACCAGTTATGAATATTAAATGTGATTTATTTTTCATAATAAAGCATTTATCTTCTATTACCTTGTTCCGATACATTTAAGCAATTTATGGATGAAAAACTAATTTTCTGAAACAGGCTTTATATGGGAGTTAGGGGCAAACATGGACCAAGCCCGATAAATTTTTGTGAATATATTTATATTTACATAATATTTTATTGTGCTGAATTTCATCGCGATATTTGTGTTTATAAGTTAATTTTGGACATTCAAGTAATTTTCTGTAGGGGACTTTGTATGGGAGCTATGTTCAAATGAGTCCCGATCTGTATGAAATTTGGCAAGGCCGTCAAGGCTTGTATAAAACTTAGTTGTACCGCTTTTTATCAATATACAGGTATTTTTAACATAATTATGAGCTCAGATGCCCTTTTCGGGCCGATTTTAACCATTTTCAACAGGCTTCGTCCTTGGGTTAAAAAACGAGAGTGTGCCAAATTTAATCGATTCTAAGCCGATTGGTATACTTTAAGGTGGGTATAGGACGGATATTTTTGTATGTTACAAACATCAGCACAAACCCAATATACCCTCCCCACTAAAGTGGTGTAGGGTATAAAAACTGGGACTACTACAAAGTACCCTGAGTGCTTCGCTACCCTACCAAAATCAAATACATACGAATTTTTATTGCTTTTAAAGAAAATGACAATTGATTAAATAACTGCATTATCCAAATACGATTTTTAAGTTAACAATGGTTATTAAAACCTTCTTTTATATGGAAAAAGTGCGTAGTAAGCCGTTGTTAACTTTAATAATCGTTTTTGCATAAGGCATTAAATATTTTTAATGTTTCTGTTTTTTATGTTGAATATAATCGAAAATTATCACGTGAATAAATTCGCATTCAATAAAGAACGTGAATTTTCAATTTCGTGCGTTTGGCTTCCTCATTATAGGAAATCTCGAAAGTTCTATTTGAAGATGGGAAATGTACTAAGTATAAAATACTTTAAAACAGATTCTCATTCAATCAAAAATTTGTAGTTTTCATGTTCAATATTATAGAAAATTCAAAAACATAATTTGATGAATGAAAAAGTATGAAAGGAACCATAGAATCTTGATGAATTTCTCCTCCTTTTAAACTAACTAGTTAGTTAGTTAGTTAGTTAGTTAGTTAGTTAGTTAGTTAGTTAGTTAGTTAGTTAGTTAGTTAGTTAGTTAGTTAGTTAGTTAGTTAGTAGTTAGTTAGTTAGTTAGTAGTTAGTTAGTAAGTTAGTTAGTTAGTAGTTAGTTAGTTAGTTAGTTAGTTAGTTAGTTAGTTAGTTAGTTAGTTAGTTAGTTAGTTAGTTAGTTAGTTAGTTAGTTAGTTAGTTAGTTAGTTAGTTAGTTAGTTAGTTAGTTAGTTAGTTAGTTAGTTAGTTAGTTAGTTAGTTAGTTAGTTAGTTAGTTAGTTAGTTAGTTAGTTAGTTAGTTAGTTAGTTAGTAGTTAGTTAGTTAGTTAGTTAGTTAGTTAGTTAGTTAGTTAGTTAGTTAGTTAGTTAGTTAGTTAGTTAGTTAGTTAGTTAGTTAGTTAGTTAGTTAGTTAGTTAGTTAGTAGTTAGTTAGTTAGTTAGTTAGTTAGTAGTTAGTTAGTTAGTTAGTTAGTTAGTTAGTTAGTTAGTTAGTTAGTTAGTTAGTTAGTTAGTTAGTTAGTTAGTTAGTTAGTTAGTTAGTTAGTTAGTTAGTTAGTTAGTTAGTTAGTTAGTTAGTTAGTTAGTTAGTTAGTTAGTTAGTTAGTTAGTTAGTTAGTTAGTTAGTTAGTTAGTTAGTTAGTAGTAGTTAGTAGTTAGTTAGTTAGTTAGTTAGTTAGTTATAGTTAGTTAGTTAGTTAGTTAGTTAGTTAGTTAGTTAGTTAGTTAGTTAGTTAGTTAGTTAGTTAGTTAGTTAGTTAGTTAGGTTAGTTAGTTAGTTAGTTAGTTAGTTAGTTAGTTAGTTAGTAGTTAGTTAGTTAGTTAGTTAGTTTAGTTAGTTAGTTAGTTAGTTAGTTAGTTAGTTAGTAGTTAGTTAGTTAGTTAGTTAGTTAGTTAGTTAGTTAGTTAGTTAGGTTAGTTAGTTAGTTAGTTAGTTAGTAGTTAGTTAGTAGTTAGTTTAGTTAGTTAGTAGTTAGTTAGTTAGTTAGTAGTAGTTAGTTAGTTAGTTAGTTAGTAGTTAGTTAGTTAGTTAGTTAGTTAGTTAGTTAGTTAGTTAGTTAGTAGTTAGTTAGTTAGTTAGTTAGTTAGTTAGTTAGTTAGTTAGTTTAAGTAGTTAGTTAGTTAGTTGTTAGTTAGTAGTTAGTTAAGTTTAGTTAGTTAGTTATCTTAGTTAGTTAGTTAGTTAGTTAGTTAGTTAGTTAGTTAGGTTAGTTAGTTAGTTAGTTAGATTAGTTAGTTCGTTCGTTAGTAGTAGTTAGTTAGTTAGTTAGTTAGTTAGTTTAGTAGTTAGTTAGTTAGTTAGTAGTTAGTTAGTTCGTTAGTTAGTTAGTTAGTTAGTAGTTAGTTAGTTAGTAGTTAGTTAGTTAGTTAGTTAGTTAGTTAGTTAGTTAGTTAGTTAGTTAGTAGTTAGTTAGTAGTTAGTAGTTAGTTAGTTAGTTAGTTAGTTAGTTAGTTAGTTAGTTAGTTAGTTAGTAGTAGTTAGTTAGTTTAGTTAGTAGTTAGTTAGTTAGTTAGTAGTAGTTAGTTAGTTAGTTAGTTAGTAGTAGTTAGTTAGTTAGTTAGTAGTTAGTTAGTTAGTATAGTTAGTAGTTAGTTAGTTAGTTATAGTTAGTTAGTTAGTTAGTTAGTTAGTTAGTAGTTAGTTAGTTAGTTAGTTAGTTAGTTAGTTAGTTAGTTAGTTAGTTAGTTAGTTAGTTAGTTAGTTAGTAGTTAGTTAGTTAGTTAGTTAGTTAGTTAGTTAGTTAGTTAGTTAGTAGTTAGTTAGTTAGTTAGTTAGTTAGTTAGTTAGTTAGTTAGTAGTTAGTTAGTTAGTTAGTTAGTTAGTTAGTTAGTTAGTTAGTTAGTTAGTTAGTTAGAAGAAAACCTGTTTTCCCCTTTTTTCCCTGTTTTAACACTAAATATTACATTTTTTAAAAATCCCTACTTCAACATAACCAAAAAGACATATACTATCAAAATTTCATGATTCTAGGTTTAGCCGTTTGGAAAAATTCTATCTGTAGAAACAGTAATAATTTTTTTCTGATAGATTTGCTTACATAAAATTAGTCTCTATACAACAAAAAAAATATTTTATTCAAATACATCTAGGCCGCTATCGAACCTGTTGTAAGCTCATTTTAATTTACCATGTATGAAAGGAGTTAACTCCAATTTTCAGAAATTCAGTTTCCTAGTGTTTAGGAGGAATCTAACATCTAGAATAACAACGCTCCCAAAATTTCCGCCGGGAAGCTAGTATTGTGGTTAAGAAAGGTAGAATTTTTCTGTGGTATCAATGTACATCATAAGTCCAGTTTTGTCGCTCATTTGCAACCATCCGTATAATAACAGATATCCGTGAGAATATGGTCTGATATTCCGCTTGAACTCCTATCTAGTTCTAGTGTATAGAAAAAGATTTTCTTATAGAACATTTCTCTCTGTATAAACAAAACCTAATTATTTAATTGAATATTTCTCTCTGCGAAAACAAAGATTTATTTCCTATTAAACATTTTATTATTGCTAACTGAGAGAAAATTGTGCTCTTACTTTATGTTAGGAAAACAAAAGCTTTAGCAGCCCACAAAAAAACTAATAACACAATTTATTAAATGACCTCTATTAGTGTTCATAATTTTTCAATTTCAATAATCTATAATACAAAAAAATGCCCAACTCCAAACAACACATTTACCTATAAATTGCAAACACTTGAATTTGTTAAGGATCATCAAGTGTTTTTCTCCAGCCAAGTACAACATTATTTTTATTATTTTGCAAAAAACTAAAAAAATAACACACACTTGACTTAAACTGCCAACAACTAAAACAACATTATATCTATATACTACATGGGAGTACGAATTAGATAGATATTGACTATATTTTTTATTACTTTTCTTTGCTAAATCTTTTACTAAAGAAGTGCTATTTTCTCACCTTGTTTTAAAAAACACATCCACCAAAAAGGCAACAGTGTAACACCGATCAGATCATCGGGCATTAACAGCAAACAACATCAACATCCACCTCATGATCATATTGTGCCATATCATGATCAATATTTGGAAAATGAAAACACTTTTACTACAGGTTTAGTTTTATTTTCTTCATCTTTTCATCGTTTACTATCGTTTATAAAAATTGATGTCAAGTATTTTTATATTTTTCGTTAACTGAATACAAAATAGTTTTTTTTTCAGGAAAATTGAACATATTTGGATTTTGGTTGGTGCGAGTGTTGCCGGGGGGGGTTTGAAAAATAAAATTGAATGAAACTATAGTATAACCATACAATAGGACAGTGATGCAAAAGGATGTAAACAATAGAATTCGACTTATTTTGCATCGAGAGAAATTCTCTATTAGAAAATTAATTGAAAATTCTCCCATTTGTGAATAAAAAGAAAATTTCTATAAGAAAGTTGTTCTCTGTTTGTGCGAAGTGACATTTTCTATGAGAAGATTGTCTTTTATTTTTGCCGAAAAAAGTTTTCTATGAGCAAATGATGTTCTTATACAGGGTGTAATTTTCTATAGGAGATTGCGGCCTTGCGAATTTATGAATTTATGAATTTTTCCTTCACAGACATTTCATTTAAGAAAATTGTTCTCTGTTTGTACAGAGATTTATATTAGAAATGTATCCTTTCTGTGTATAAAGAGAAATTTTCTATAAGAAAGTTGTTCTCGGTTAGTACAGAGAGACATTTTCTATGAGAAGGTTGTCCATTTTTTTTGCAGAGATACATTTTCTATTAGTAAATTGTCGATATTGTCCAGAGAGAAATTTTCTATAAGAAATTGTGTGCTTGTTTGTACTGATAGAGTATCGTCCTGCGATTGAGCGGAGAGATATAGATAGATATAGAGGAAAATATACTCTCTGCTATCCTCTTATTATATATAGAAAGAATTTTCTATAAGAAAATGTGTTCCTGTTTGTCCATAGATACATTTTCTGAAGATTGTCCTCTGATTGTAGAGGAGAAATTCTCTATAGGAAAATGTGTCCCTGTTTTATTAAAAAATACGTACCTTTTGTTCATAGACATTGTCCTCTTTTTTCTATAAGACAATGTGTCACATTTTGTATAGAGAGACTCTTTTATTAGAATATACATATCTGTTTGTCCACATTTTCTATATAATATAGACCTCTGATTGTAGAGGGAGAAATTCTCCATAGGAAGATGTTTCCCTGTTTGTATAGAGAGACTCTTTTATTAGAAAATACGTCCACATTTTCTATATAAGACTGTCTTCTGATTGTAGAGGGAGAAATCTCTATATGAAAATGTGTCCCTGTTTGTATAGAGAGACACTTTTATTAGAAAATACATGCCTTTCCCATTCCCCTGATTGTAGAGGAAGAAATTCTCTATAAGGAAATGGCTCCCTGCTGGTGTCCCATTTTGTATAGAGTGACTCTTTTATTAGAATATACATACCTGTTTGTCCACATTTTCTATATAAGATAGTCCTCTGATTGTAGAGGGAGATATTCTCTATAGGAAAATGTTTCCCTGTTTGTATAGAGAGACACTTTTATTGGAAAATACGTGCCTGTTTATCCACAATTCTCTATTAAAAAATGTGTCCCTGTTTGTATAGAGAGACACTTTTAATAGAAAATACATCCCTCTCCCACTTTAGAGGAAGTTAGGGGAAGTCTCTATATGAAAATAGCTCTTTGCTGGTAGAAAATACTTCCATGTTTGTCCTTAGAACATTTTCTATAAGAAGACTGTCCTCTGATTGTAGAGCGAGAAATTCTCTGTAAGAAAATGTGTCCCTGTTTGTCCATCGACACATTTTCATTTAAATAGTTTTTCTATGTTTGTACAGAGAGAAATTATCGATAAGAAAATTTTCCTCTGTTCTTTTTTTAAGTAGAACTATTTTTTTGGTTCCACTGTACATCAAAACTTATAGAAAATTGCCATCTGATTGTCTTCTGTTTGTACAGAAAGAATTTATCTTTGTTTTACGATTACGTGGAGATCTTTTTTTAAGAAAAATCCATTTTTGGCTCCACTGTACATCAAGACCAACCTTGATCTTGAGTATTGATTGAATACTTAAAAGAAAACTAAATGTTTAACATAAGATTAACAAAATGGTTGTTAAAACACTTTCTTTCACAATAAAAACACAAACAAAATTCTCAAGAGGGCGTCATGTATTTGTTGGTCTTAATACTGAACTTATAAAAATATTTGCTGCTTTAAGGATTTCAAATGAAATCAGTTTAAATTACTGTAAATGAATGTTTTTAAGCTTTTAGGAAAAATAATTAATAAATAATATAAGATTTTCTCGTACAATGTTGTCTTGTTAGCAAGTACCGTAAACCATATGGTTGGGACGTACATACATATGCATGAGTCGGAAAATAAAGTTAAGTACCTACTCGGTACTTGTTATGGCAAAATGTTTTTCTATATTGTTATTTAAGTTTACAGGCCATTACGTGCTGGCACCTGTGGTCAAATGACAACCATCTTTAGCTTTTAAACGTTTTATTTTGGTTTCTTGGGTAGAGCAGATTTGTTTTGTTTTGTGTTATTTTTTTGGCAAAAACATTTCTCCCAACCATCAGCGTCTTCGTCATCATCATCATCAGCATTGGCGGTAAATTGTCGTTTGATTTTTTTCTTCTATTTAATTCTTCCACAACAAATGCAATTGATTGTCTCGAGGAGTAGAAGAAAAAGATGAGGATTTTGTTGTTCGTTTGTCTATGGAAGAGATTTGTAGTTTTTGTTTATTTGCACAAATAAAACGGAAAATATTTGTTGCTTTCCTTTACTGTTTCTATAATTTTTGTTAGACAACATCATGGTTTGGAATACCAAATTATCGTTTAATATCTTTAATATCAAAGTATTGTGTTTGTTTGACTTCATGGCTTTTTGTGACATGTAACAGGCAGACAGACAGACATTTACAAAGGTTTTTTTTGTTGGTTTGTTTCCTTCTCTCACACATATCGTTGCATTTTCCCAACTATTTTTTTTATTCAAGTTTGCATTTCAATACCAGCTGATGCGACCAACTAGTTGTAGCAGTAAATTCTACAACTTTCTTAAATTTTTATTTATTTTATTGGAAAATTATTTAATTAATAAACATTTATTATGGCGCTTAAACAATAAAACTCATTAAATATTTAGTGGGTCGTAAAAATAACATTAACATACGCATGTGTCTTAAGTCTTTTGTTTTTGTGGAAATTATTTCTTTTGGCTCGTAAAGAAAATCTAATGTGGCATAAAAAACGGTTTATTACAGGAAAAGGAGTTTAATGGCAAAATTTTGAAATAAAATAAATTTGTTTATTTAAAATAAACTTAATACAAGATAAATATTAAAATTATTTCCTTAAAATTTTCCGTAGATATTCTTTTTCTTTATCTGTATTTGATTTTCATAAACTTGTGTGGCAGTAATTTTGCAAATAAATAGTTTATTTTAATAAACGTATAACAAAATGGATTAATTTGTTAATTAATGTTAACAAAGTAATACTACAGGAGTAACTGAAGATTATAAGCAATTAAACTCAAAAAATTTAGTTAGTAATTACATTAATTTAGATAAGAGAAAAATGCATATAAGAATTTTCTTTACAAAAATAAAATTTCCTTTATACAGAAAATCAAGTTAAGTTTACATTTAAATCTCCCAGAACAATTTTAATATCGTGACCTTGTAGTAGTCGTGTGCTTCTTCTGAGTATGAATTTTCTGTCGGCGCATGTGTACAAATCCATTTGTGCAGCTGGAAAACTGAATGTTTATATAAGAAGATTTAACATTATTTCCTTGAGCGTATGCAAATTTTCTTTTTATAAAAAAGCGCTATCTGTTGAAGCTTATGGCTTCAACATAAACACATTTAAGTTTTCATTAAATTACATGATAGCATACAGGTTTGGAAAATTCAGTACTTTAGTACTTTTTGATATCGTAAAACACAGAGGTACCCCCGCAACATTTTTGCTGTTCCATACTTACAAACTTTTTTAAAAAAAATTCACATAGTAGTTAATGGATAATTTTGTAATCGAATCTCACCTCTAGTCTATAATCTAACCTATAGTCTATGGTGTAGTCAATAGTCTAGCCTATAGTCTATCCTATAGTCTAGTCTATAGTCTAGTCTATAGTCTAGTCTATAGTCTAGTCTATAGTCTAGTCTATAGTCTAGTCTATAGTCTAGTCTATAGTCTAGTCTATAGTCTAGTCTATAGTCTAGTCTATAGTCTAGTCTATAGTCTAGTCTATAGTCTATAGTCCTAGTCTATAGTCTAGTCTATAGTCTAGTCTATAGTCTAGTCTATAGTCTAGTCTATAGTCTAGTCTATAGTCTAGTCTATAGTCTAGTCTATAGTCTAGTCTATAGTCTAGTCTATAGTCTAGTCTATAGTCTAGTCTATAGTCTAGTCTATAGTCTAGTCTATAGTCTAGTCTATAGTCTAGTCTATAGTCTAGTCTATAGTCTAGTCTATAGTCTAGTCTATAGTCTAGTCTATAGTCTAGTCTATAGTCTAGTCTATAGTCTAGTCTATAGTCCTAGTCTATAGTCTAGTCTATAGTCTAGTCTATAGTCTAGTCTATAGTCTAGTCTATAGTCTAGTCTATAGTCTAGTCTATAGTCTAGTCTATAGTCTAGTCTATAGTCTAGTCTATAGTCTAGTCTATAGTCTAGTCTATAGTCTAGTCTATAGTCTAGTCTATAGTCTAGTCTATAGTCTAGTCTATAGTCTAGTCTATAGTCTAGTCTATAGTCTAGTCTATAGTCTAGTCTATAGTCTAGTCTATAGTCTAGTCTATAGTCTAGTCTATAGTCTAGTCTATAGTCTAGTCTATAGTCTAGTCTATAGTCTAGTCTATAGTCTAGTCTATAGTCTAGTCTATAGTCTAGTCTATAGTCTAGTCTAGTCTAGTATAGTCTAGTCTATAGTCTAGTCTATAGTCGTCTATAGTCTAGTCTATAGTCTAGTCTATAGTCTAGTCTATAGTCTAGTCTATAGTCTAGTCTATAGTCTAGTCTATAGTCTAGTCTATAGTCTAGTCTATAGTCTAGTCTATAGTCTAGTCTATAGTCTAGTCTATAGTCTAGTCTATAGTCTAGTCTATAGTCTAGTCTATAGTCTAGTCTATAGTCTAGTCTATAGTCTAGTCTATTCTAGTCTATAGTCTAGTCTATAGTCTAGTCATAGTCTAGTCTATAGTCTAGTCTATAGTCTAGTCTATAGTCCTAGTCTATAGTCTAGTCTATAGTCTAGTCTATAGTCTAGTCTATAGTCTAGTCTATAGTCTAGTCTATAGCTAGTCTAGTCTAGTCTATAGTCTAGTCTATAGTCTAGTCTATAGTCTAGTCTATAGTCTAGTCTAGTAGTCTAGTCCTATAGTCTAGTCTATAGTCTAGTCTATAGTCTAGTCTATAGTCTAGTCTATAGTCTAGTCTATAGTCCTAGTCTATGTCTAGTCTATAGGTCTAGTCTATAGTCTAGTCTAAAGTCTAGTCTATAGTAGTCTAGTCTATAGTCTAGTCTATAGTCTAGTCTATAGTCTAGTCTATAGTCTAGTCTATAGTCTAGTCTATAGTCTAGTCACTATAGTCTAGTCTATAGTCTAGTCTATAGTCTAGTCTATAGTCTAGCTCTATAGTCTAGTCTATAGTCTAGTCTATAGTCTAGTCTATAGTATCGTCTATAGTCTAGTCTATAGTCTAGTCTATAGTCTAGTCTATAGTCTAGTCTATAGTCTAGTCTATAGTCTAGTCTATAGTCTAGTCTATAGTCTAGTCACTATAGTCTAGTCTATAGTCTAGTCTATAGTCTAGTATATAGTCTAGTCTATAGTCTAGTCTATAGTCTAGTCTATAGTCTAGTCTAGTCTAGTCTAGTCTAGTCTAGTCTAGTCTAGTCTAGTCTATAGTCTAGTCTAGTCAATAATCTAGTCTAGTCTATAGTCTAGTCTAGTCTATAGTCTACTTTATAGTCTAGTCTATAGTCTACTTTATAGTCTAGTCTATAGTCTAGTCCATAGTCTAGTCTATAGTCTAGTATATAGCCTATTCCATAGTCTAGTCTTTAGTCTAGTCTATAGTCTAGTCTATAGCCTATTCCATAGTCTAGTCTTTAGTCTAGTCTATAGTCTAGTCTATAGTCTAGTCTATAGACTGGTCCATAGTCTAGTCTATAGACAAGTTCATAGTCTAGTCTATAGCCTAGTCCATTGTCTGGTCCATAGTCTAGTCTACAGTCTAGTGCTAGTATAAAGCCTAGCGAAAAATTAGTTTAGTAATTTAAAACCTAAAAAAGTACTCTTTCTTACAATTTCAAAATTTAAATTTTCCAATCCTGATACCATATATTTTTGTATAATTTTTTTAAACAAATTTATGATGGATCACATAACAGCAGTTTTAATTTAACACACATTTAGCGATAAAAAAGGAAACAACAAATATTTATAAATGAACAGCAGCAACTAGTTGTAACACTTTGGTGCTTTTATTTCTGTGGAAAACTCCAGCAAAAACATCTTCATCTTTGCGGGCTGCCAAAGCAAACAACATTTATAAAAAAAACTTAAAGAAAACCGACCGCTTTTGATGTGGTAATAAGAATTGCTGGAAATGAGTGACTTTTTTATTTATAAAATAAAAATATTATGAAAATATTGATAAGTTTCTGTTGCTGTTAATATTTTCTTTTATTTTGCACCAATGGCTCTACAGACAGACTGTTCGGTTTTGCGGAAAATCTTTGTTGAAGACTCGTTTATGGGTGAGTCTGAATAAAATTTTTGCAATTTTATGTGTAAATACTTGCAATTATTTTTTTCTATATGGTCTTATATTACTTATTAAAATTAATGATTTAACATGTTGTTTGGTTATTAACCGGATTTTTGGATTAAATGTTTTGCTATGCTAAATATTTTGTTCGTTGGATTTTTTATTTCAATTTATGGGTTTTGTAATATTTAGTCATAACTATGGTATGGTGTTAATGGGGCACATACTAGTAATCTCTCATACTGAGTGAGTGTGTGGAACTATTTCGAAAAGTTGTATTTATTCAACTAGTTATTTGCACGTTTGAGTAGTATTTACAGGGTATAAACTTATACATAAATATTGATTTATGTTTATCTGTAATTAAATAAAAGAAAATATTAAATATTTGCTGTTGTTTATAAACTACAATTTGCTATGCCAGAGAATTTAATTAATTTTCCCAAATAGTTTTGTTGAGTTTGAAATTAATACAAAAGAAAGGTCTGTTTGATAATTAAAAAAAAAATAATGGTCTTAGTAATAAAATTTATTAATAGATATGAGGTTAAGTACTACAATTGAAAATTTAAATAAATCAGTTGGTATTAATTTTTGGGCACTAAAACAATTTCACAACTATTTATTAAGAGAGAAATTTTGTTCAGTTTGTACTACGTAAACTTTTATAAGAAACTCTAACTCTGTATGGATAAACATTTTCTTAAACAATTTTGTCTCCTTTAATTTTTTAGACACTAAGATATAAACTAGACTAGACTATAGACTAGATTATAGACTAGACTATAGACTGGACTATAGACTAGACTATAGACTAGACTATAGACTAGACTATAGACTAGACTATAGACTAGACTATAGACTAGACTATAGACTAGACTATAGACTAGACTATAAACTAGACTATAGACTAGACTATAGACTAGACTATAGACTAGACTATAGACTAGACTATAGACTAGACTATAGACTAGACTATAGACTAGACTATAGACTAGACTATAGACTAGACTATAGACTAGACTATAGACTAGACTATAGACTAGACTATAGACTAGACTATAGACTAGACTATAGACTAGACTATAGACTAGACTATAGACTAGACTATAGACTAGACTATAGACTAGACTATAGACTAGACTATAGACTAGACTATAGACTAGACTATAGACTAGACTATAGACTAGACTATAGACTAGACTATAGACTAGACTATAGACTAGACTATAGACTAGACTATAGAAGACTACTAGACTAGACTATAGACTAGACTATAGACTAGACTAGACTAGACTATAGACTAGACTATAGACTAGACTATAGACTAGACTATAGACTAGACTATAGACTAGACTATAGACTAGACTATAGACTAGACTATAGACTAGACTATAGACTAGACTATAGACTAGACTATAGACTAGACTATAGACTATAGACTAGACTATAGACTAGACTATAGACTAGACTTATAGACTAGACTATAGACTAGACTATAGACTAGACTATAGACAGACTATAGACTAGACTATAGACTAGACTATAGACTAGACTATAGACTAGACTATAGACTAGACTATAGACTAGACTATAGACTAGACTATAGACTAGACTATAGACTAGACTATAGACTAGACTATAGACTAGACCTATAGACTAGACTATAGACTAGACTATAGACTAGACTATATAGACTATAGACTAGACTATAGACTAGACTATAGACTAACTATAGACTGACTATAGACTAGACTATAGACTAGACTATAGACTAGACTATAGACTAGACATAGACTAGACTATAGACTAGACTATAGACTAGACTATAGACTAGACTATAGACTAGACTATAGACTAGACTAATAGACTAGACTATAGACTAGACTATAGACTAGACTATAGACTAGACTAATAGACTAGACTATAGACTAGACTATAGACTAGACTATAGACTAGACTATAGACTAGACTATAGACTAGACTATAGACTAGACTATAGACTAGACTATAGACAGATAGACTAGACTATAGACTAGACTATAGACTAGACTATAGACTAGACTATAGACTAGACTATAGACTAGACTATAGACTAGACTATAGACTAGACTATAGACTAGACTATAGACTAGACTATAGACTAGACTATAGACTAGACTATAGACTAGACTATAGACTAGACTATAGACTAGACTATAGACTAGACTATAGACTAGACTATAGACTAGACTATAGACTAGACTATAGACTAGACTATAGACTAGACTATAGACTAGACTATAGACTAGACTATAGACTAGACTATAGACTAGACTATAGACTAGACTATAGACTAGACTATAGACTAGACTATAGACTAGACTATAGACTAGACTATAGACTAGACTATAGACTAGACTATAGACTAGACTATAGACTAGACTATAGACTAGACTATAGACTAGACTATAGACTAGACTATAGACTAGACTATAGACTAGACTATAGACTAGACTATAGACTAGACTATAGACTAGACTATAGACTAGACTATAGACTAGACTATAGACTAGACTATAGACTAGACTATAGACTAGACTATAGACTAGACTATAGACTAGACTATAGACTAGACTATAGACTAGACTATAGACTAGACTATAGACTAGACTATAGACTAGACTATAGACTAGACTATAGACTAGACTATAGACTAGACTATAGACTAGACTATAGACTAGACTATAGACTAGACTATAGACTAGACTATAGACTAGACTATAGACTAGACTATAGACTAGACTAGACTAGACTATAGACTAGACTATAGACTAGACTATAGACTAGACTATAGACTAGACTATAGACTAGACTATAGACTAGACTATAGACTAGACTATAGACTAGACTATAGACTAGACTATAGACTAGACTATAGACTAGACTATAGACTAGACTATAGACTAGACTATAGACTAGACTATAGACTAGACTATAGACTAGACTATAGACTAGACTATAGACTAGACTATAGACTAGACTATAGACTAGACTATAGACTAGACTATAGACTAGACTATAGACTAGACTATAGACTAGACTATAGACTAGACTATAGACTAGACTATAGACTAGACTATAGACTAGACTATAGACTAGACTATAGACTAGACTATAGACTAGACTATAGACTAGACTATAGACTAGACTATAGACTAGACTATAGACTAGACTATAGACTAGACTATAGACTAGACTAGACTAGACTATAGACTAGACTATAGACTAGACTATAGACTAGACTATAGACTAGACTATAGACTAGACTATAGACTAGACTATAGACTAGACTATAGACTAGACTATAGACTAGACTATAGACTAGACTATAGACTAGACTATAGACTAGACTATAGACTAGACTATAGACTAGACTATAGACTAGACTATAGACTAGACTATAGACTAGACTATAGACTAGACTATAGACTAGACTATAGACTAGACTATAGACTAGACTATAGACTAGACTATAGACTAGACTATAGACTAGACTATAGATTCGGAAGGACCCTCAACCAACTGACCAGCCAGGACATAGTCCTACGGGCAACTGGCCACCCGTAGTACCAGATTATGTTGTTCTCTTTGTTGTTCGACCAATTTTGTATCCTCAAGTGCCCGTACACCTGTCTATCCACTAATAATACATAACGTGATGCCAGCTTCGTACTTGTTTATTCTGATAAGGCTTCTCGTTGGAGTTATCTCATAGTATTTTAGCGGTCTTACCTACCGTTCCATTATTTAATTTGGTCATATGGGACTCTCTTGTTCATGGTTTTAATTCAGCCTCGTTTGTCTTGTAAACTTCTTTAAGCTCCATTCCCTTCATACATTAGCTCTTTCATTGCTCATAATTCCCAAATGACCTGATAACTATAAAATCTGGTGGTAAATTGGAAGGATAGGACTCTTATGCAATTCCATAACTTTATCGGCTTTACTTTGTTTTCCCTTCTTATATAATAGAGTGGAACCAAACTGGAATTTCTAGCCTTAAATTTAAATCTAGTCCATTCTAAGATACCGTTTTCACAAAATTTTTGTGATGGCCTAAATAAAGATTTTCGATTAAATTTTGAATATTATCTAGGTGCATATGTTTGAAAAATATTATAATAATCTTACTGACCTAAATACTACATACATATGTACGTACGTATAGAAAATTTCAACATTTTTTTATTTAATCATAAAAAACAAACATACGCTTTGAATTGAAATTTCAATTTAAACTATTTCTTGTTTTGTCCTCTAACAAGCCAATCAAAAACTGTTTGTATGTAAATTTTATGAAAATTTTTGTGTAGTTTTTAAAACAAGAAAAAACTCCGGCCAGCCACCATGAAAACAATTGAAAATAAAGAAATTTTTATATTAGAAAAAGAGTAAGTAGCCAACATACATAAATACATATCAATTGAATGATTGATTTTTTTGCTGCGAAGTTTTATTTTATTCTTATAAAGTGTCAAAATTTTCGACACTTTTGTCCCAATTTTTCCATATTTGAAGTGATGTGTTGATGTTTGTTGGTTTTTCTACGTTAAGGATACAAAGTATGTTTCTATTACTATTTTTTATTATTATTATTATTAGTTAGAGGAGGATGTGTGTCTTGTGTGTTTTTCTACATTTTCTATAATTCAATTTCAAACATGATGGACCACAACAATTCTATTGTAGTTTTGATTGTTTTATTATATTTTTTTGCTGCTTTCAGTATTCTGGGGATATGGAAAGCCTTGCCTTTTATGGTATTTTAACAATCACATTTGCAAAATTGGCAATTGTAGTTTGTTGAGATTCGTTTGGCTGTTGGAATGGTTGGCTGTTTGATGCAATTGACATGTTTTGAAAAGTTGATTTTACGTGATTCATCAATGTGCGGGTGCATTTTGCATATATTATGGTTGATATGGATAAAAAATATAAGAAAAGAAACAATTTAATATCATACAGGTGGTGGTGGTAAAGGTTTTGATATAACATAAAGTCATGTTCATGTAGTTTCTAAAGAAAGCCTTTTATTTCTACCTAAGAAGTATGTGTCTTAAGTCTTTTGTTTTAGTTTAAAGAAATTTCTTATTATTACTTAATAATTATGGCCTTTAATGAATTTATGAATTTGTTAGTTTGTTTTTGTTAACTCGTGGGAATAGCATATATAGAATTTTTCATTTGTGGCCTACAAACAAATGAATTCTATAACTTTGCTTTCATTCCAGGAATAATAAGCACGTTCTGCTCTATTCTTCTTCTTCATTTCTAATTCTTTAAAAACTTTGTTTTGGTTTTAATGTTTAATTAAAATTCATAGATTGTAACAAGTATTAGTTAAGCCTTAAGTTGGTCATGCGTTTCTATAAACAAACAAAGGAATCACCAAGGAATGCGTTCAAACTCATTTAATGGTCACCACATATGGCCTGCAAATGGAGACAACATACAAAACATCAATATAATTAATTGCCTTCAATATCTTTCTCCTATACGACTTCAATGTACTTCATTGCTCCTCTTTTTTTGCAGACGTTTTAAAATTACAATTATTTACTCTACATAACAACTTGCTCTTTGGATTTTCTACAGCTAAACTAAATCAACAATAAAAATTCAATTAACGCTCGTTAAGTTGATAAAATCTAAAACTCAATTCGTCTTAGTTTGTAAGTTGTTGTTATTGGTAATTGATATTGGCGTTAGAATTATTTTGATTAGTGATTAACAGGAATTTAATTGAAAGACTATAACGCGGTTAGTTTTATCTACTGTTAGAGAAAATTTTCCACAAATTCTTTATTTAAGAGAATATTGCACAAAACTTTCTTTTCACTGAAAATTTTAAAAAATTCTCTTTATGGAAAATGCTCAAAAAACTATATTTCTATAGAAAAATTTTCCCATATAACATTTTCGAATTATTCTCTTTTTATAGAAAAATTCTATTTTTAGAGACATTTTGACGACATTTTCTCTCGAAAAATTCTTCTTTAATAGAAAATTATCAAAATATTCTCTTTTTATAGAAAAATTTTGAAATTTTCTCTTTTTAGGAACATCCCAGCAAAAACTAGATAATGGCTTTCAATTGTAATTACTTACCTAACAACATACTTTTCAACGACTACTGCATAGCACATAGAAGTTGTCTAATAAGGTCTTACTAATAATGTTTTATATAAATACTTTTTTTTGCCAGTGAAGATGTGGATGCTGTATACGTTTTTTCATGCGATTTACAATGACAACTTTTTCTAATTACTTGTAATCGTTTGTGGTAAGTACTTGCCTCCAATGACATCACCGTGTTAAAATAATGACATAAAATGCTATTGTGTAAGTAAATTTTAACATTAATTTTAAGAATCAAGTTCTATTAGTTTCTCAGATAAACGAAATTTTATATTTAATTTATATGGGAGGTGCCAAATTCCCCATTGAAAGTCCGCCCGTTATACTTTAAATGTTCAGATGTATGTTAAGATTCTTCAAGTAAAATTTGAAAATTCTAGTTCTAATAATTTCTCAGATATCCGAATTTTTCTATTTAATTCATATAGGGGCTTTAAGCCCCCCAGATGAAAGTCCGCTTTTTTTCCTCCAAAATGTTCAGATGAATATTTAAGTTCTTCGTGCAAAATTTGAAAAATTTAGTTTCATTAGTTTCCCAGATAAACGAATTTTTGTATTTAATTAATATGGCAGGTGCCGCTCCCCTCATGGGTAGTCCGTCAATTTATTACCCAAAATGTTTAAATGGATGTTAAAGTTATTCGTGCAAAATTTGAAGATTCTAACTGTAATAGTTTCCAAGATAAACGAATTTTTGTATTTAATTTATATGGGAGGTGCCACGCCTACATTTTGTCCTAAATAATCATATTGACACTAAAGTTGCTCCGACAAAATTTGAGGACTCTAACTGTTATATGATCTCAAATATACGGATTTAATATTTTCTTAATATGGGCATGGCTACTCGCCCACCTGGAATTTCAAAATAAAAAGTAGCCTATTACCTATTCCAGACATATAGGAATACGCTGCGAAAATTTGAAGAAAATCGGTTCAGCCGTTTAGTAATCTATAACGTTCAAACATACAAACATACATGCAAACACACATTCATTTTTATATATATATGGATTTTTGAAAAATAACCCTTTTTATAGAAAATTTTTAAAAAATTCCCCGTTTTATAGAACATTTTAAAAAAATTCCCCGTTTTATAGACAATTTTTGAAAAATTCCTTTTTTTATTGAAAATGTTCCTTTTTTATAGACATTTTTTTAAATCCTCTTTTCATAAATTTTTTAAAAATTCTCTTTTTATAGAAATTTTTTTAAAAATTTAGATAATTTACGAAAAATTCCCTTTTTTAGGAAATTTTCGAGAAATTCCCTTTTTATAGAAAATTTTCGAAAAATTCTCTTTTTTATAGAAAATTTTCGAAAAATTCTCTCTTTTATAGAAAATTTTCGAAAAATTCTCTTTTTTACAGAAAATTTTCGAAAAATTCTCTTTTTTACAGAAAATTTTCGAAAAATTCTCTTTTTTACAGAAAATTTTCGAAAAATTCTTTATTATAGAGAATTTTCGAAAAATTCTCTTTATTACAGAAAATTTTCAAAGAATTCTCTTTCTATAGAAAAATTTTTAAAAATTTTCTTTTTATAGAAAATTTTTGAAAAGAAAGATTTTTTTTTAATTTCGAAAATTTCTTTCTTTTTAAAGAATTTTTCGAAAATATCTTTATTTTTTTTTAAATTTTCCAAAAGTTATCTTTTTTAAAAAAATTTTGAAAATGTTTCTTTTCATAGAAAAATTTCGAAAATTTCTCCTTTTTTTATATAAACGTTTCGAAAATTCTATTTTTTATAGAAAATTTTCATGCGAAACTCTGAACATTTTTTTGTCATTGCCAGGACTTTCATACAAATTAGATCTAAATATGTATCTTGGAGCGATGGTATTCCGGAACACCGATTACAAATTTCTACGGAACTATATCCAGCAAGCTAAGTTTCTGAACATTGGAAGATAATGCCTTCATAGAACACCAATATTGTCCAAGTAAATTAGAGAACAACCTAATCTTTACAAAGAAAATTCTTTCTTTTTTTAAAGAAATAATTAAAAACCTTTTGAGGTCAGACATATTTCCAAACCTAATAATTTTAAATATATTAATATTTCATCATTAATATCCCATAAACAACATCAAATAGACAATTACAACTTATTGCACCTAAAGCATCAGGTAAATGTGTCTAATGATAAAACTAAATGCCTTATTTAAGACATGAGCAAAATTCCATCAAACTAAAATAGCTTTTCCTACAACTTTTCAACTTTTTGTTTAGTTTTTTTTTCTGGAAATTTGCAATAAACAGCTAAGAAAGAAAAAACGTTCAAGAAATTCTTTGAAAATAAATAAAACCGTTTAGTTTCTCATTCGTTCAGTCAGTCACTCAGCTAGTGAGTTAGTCTGTCAGTCAGTCATAAGTTTAGCTTTTATAAATTTAACAAATATCGACCCACTACTCTTTAACCGAACTGTTGAAGCGTGAGGAGGAGGCGGGAGTTTCGTTCTTGTACAGCAATTTGTTTGTCTTGGTTTTGTCTGCTTAAACATAGACGCACGTATTTGAAAAAAAAACTTTAGATTTTCCAGTAGAGTTTTTATTTTTGGAATTTTCTTCTTTTTCTGCTATTTTGTCCAGCAATTTGTGTTTGAATGTTTAAGCTGAGTCTTAAGACATGAGTAATGAATGACGGTGTTTAATGCAACGCCCCGTTGCCATTTAGCACCTTCCAAAGTACACCAAGTTTTTTTTATTTATTTTTTGTTCATTATTTTGCCGGTACATTCATATATTAATTTTGGTCTTTTTTGTGCCTTTATAGCAAGTTTATTGTAATAACTTGTTAACAACAATGTTAAGAGTTTAAATCATGCCAAAATAGATAAATATGTAGGTAGATGGACTGACGACGAGACCGACTAACTGTAGGATATATAAACCAGATTCGATGCCTAAATAGTAAACACCTATTTTTTGTTTTTATTATTATTGTGGTGGACTTGTAATACATACAAGTTTTGTGGCAAATTCTAAAATTTGTGTATTTATCTTTGATCAAATATCTCTTAATTCATGCTTGGCGCATAATCACGTTTGAGAATTTTCGGCGCTAAAGCAACAAAACTACTTAATGAAAACACTTTTCGAAATTTTTCAATAAAAATAAAAATTTTCAAAAATTTTTGCTCAGGCATTTGCAAAAATAATCTATAAAAAGATATATTTTCAAAAATCTTCTATAGAAAGAAAAATTTTCGAAAATGTTCCATAGAAAGAGAATTTTGCGCAATTTTTTTATAGAACGAGAATTCGGGGACATTTTTCGATAAAAGGAAAATTTTGCGAAAATTTTCTATGAAAGGATTTTCTATGAAAGGAGAATTCTCTATAAAATAAGAAATATTCCAAAATGTATAAATGTAATCTATAGTCTAGTCTATAGTCGTCTAGTCTACAGTCATCTAGTCTATAGTCGTCTAGTCTATAGTCGTCTAGTCTATAGTCGCCTAGTCTATAGTAGTCTAGTCTATAGTCGTCTAGTCTATAGTCGTCTAGTCTATAGTCGTCTAGTCCATAGTCGTCTAGTCTATAGTCGTCTAGTCTATAGTCGTATAGTCTATAGTCGTCTATTCTATAGTCGTCTAGTCTATAGTCGTCTAGTCCATAGTCGTCTAGTCTATAGTCGTCTAGTCTATAGTCGTCTAGTCTATAGTAGTCTAGTCTATAGTCGTCTAGTCTATAGTCGTCTAGTCTAAAGTCGTCTAGTCTATAGTCGTCTAGTCTATAGTCGTCTAGTCTATAGTCGTCTAGTCTATAGTCGTCTAGTCTATAGTCGTTTAGTCTATAGTCGTCTAGTCTATAGTCGTCAAGTTTATAGTCGTCTAGTTTATAGTCGTATAGTCTATAGTCGTCTATTCTATAGTCGTCTAGTCTATAGTCGTCTAGTCCATAGTCGTCTAGTCTATAGTCGTCTAGTCTATAGTCGTCTAGTCTATAGTCGTCTAGTCTATAGTCGTCTAGTCTATAGTCGTCTAGTCTATAGTAGTCTAGTCTATAGTCGTCTAGTCTATAGTAGTCTAGTCTATAGTCGTCTAGTCTATAGTCGTCTAGTCTATAGTCTAGCCTATGGTCTAGTCTATAGTCTAGCCTATGGTCTAGTCTATAGTCTAGTCTATGGTCTAGTCTATAGTCTAGTCTATGGTCTAGTCTATAGTCTAGTCTATAGTCTAGTCTATAGTCTAGTCTATAGTTTAATCTATACTCTAGTCTATAGTCTAGACTATAGTCTAGTCTATAGTCTAGTCTATAGTCTGGTCTATAGTCTAGTCTATAGTCTGGTCTATAGTCTAGTCTATAGTCAGGTCTATAATCTAGTCTATAGTCTGGTCTATAGTCTGGTCTATAGTCTAGTCTATAGTCTGGTCTATAGTCTAGTCTATAGTCTGGTCTATAGTCTAGTCTATAGTCTGGTCTATAGTCTAGTCTATAGTCTGGTCTATAGTCTGGTCTATAGTCTGCTCTCTAGTCTAGTCTATAGTCTAGTTTATAGTCTGGTCTATAGTATAGTCTATAGTCTGGTCTATAGCCTGGTCTATAGTCTGGTCTCTAGTCTAGTCTATAGTCTGGTCTCTAGTCTAGTCTATACACTGGTCTTTAGTCTAGTATATAGTCTGGTCTCTAGTCTAGTCTATAGTCTGGTCTCTAATCTAGTCTATAGTCTGGTCTCTAGACTAGTCTATAGTCTGGTCTCTAGTCTAGTCTATAGTCTGGTCTCTAGTCTAGTCTATATTCTGGTCTCTAGTCTAGTCTATAGTCTGGTCTATAGTCTAGTCTATAGTCTGGTCTATAGACTAGTCTATATTATGGTCTATAGTCTTGTCTATAGTCTAGTCTATAGTCTGGTCTCTAGTCTAGTCTATAGTCTGGTCTCTAGTCTAGTCTATAGTCTGGTCTCTAGTCTAGTCTATAGTCTGGTCTATAGTCCAGTCTATAGTCTGGCCTATAGTCTAGTCTATAGTCTGGTCTATAGTCTAGTCTATAGTCTGGTCTATAATCTGGTCTATAGTCTGGTCTCTAGTCTAGTCTATAGTCTGGTCTCTAGTCTAGTCTCTAGTCTAGTCTATAGTCTGGACTCTAGTATAGTCTATAGTCTGGTCTCTAGTCTAGTCTATAGTCTGGTCTATAGTCTAGTCTATAGTCTGGTCTATAGACTAGTCTATATTATGGTCTATAGTCTTGTCTATAGTCTAGTCTATAGTCTGGTCTCTAGTCTAGTCTATAGTCTGGTCTCTAGTCTAGTCTATAGTCTGGTCTCTAGTCTAGTCTAGTCTAGTCTAGTCTAGTCTAGTCTAGTCTAGTCTATAGTCTGGTCTCCAGTGTAGTCTATAGTCTGGTCTCTAATGTAGTCTATAGTCTGGTCTATAGTCTAGTCTATAGTCTGGTCTATAGTCTAGTCTATAGTCTGGTCTATAGTCTAGTCTATAGTCTGGTCTATAGTCTAGTCTATAGTCTGGTCTATAGTCTGGTCTATAGCCTGGTCTATAGTCTGGTCTCTAGTCTAGTCTATAGTCTGGTCTTTAGTCTAGTCTATACACTGGTCTCTAGTCTAGTCTATAGTCTGGTCTCTAGTCTATAGTCTGGTCTCTAGTCTAGTCTATAGTCTGGTCTCTAGTCTAGTCTATAGTCTGGTCTCTAGTCTAGTCTATAGTCTGGTCTCTAGTCTAGTCTATAGTCTGGTCTATAGTCCAGTCTATAGTCTGGTCTATAGTCTAGTCTATAGTCTGGTCTATAGTCTAGTCTATAGTGTGGTCTATAATCTGGTCTATAGTATGGTCTCTAGTCTAGTCTATAGTCTGGTCTCTAGTCTAGTCTATAGTCTGGTCTATAGTCTAGTCTATAGTCTGGTCTATAGTCTGGTCTATAGTCTAGTCTATAATCTGGTCTATAGTCTATAGTGTGTTCTATAGTCTGGTCTGTCTATAGTCTGGTCTGTCTATAGTCTGGTCTCTAGTCTAGTCTATAGTCTGTTCTCTAGTCTGGTCTATAGTCTAGTCTATAGTCTGGTCTATAGTCTGGTCTCTAGTCTAGGCTATAGTCTGGTCTCCAGTCTAGTCTATAGTCTGGTCTCTAGTCTAGTCTATAGTCTGGTCTATATGTCGAAAATATTAAAAAAAGATAAATATTTCACAAAGTTTAATAAAATGAGAAATATTCGAGAATTTGTTATAGAAAGAGAATTTTCTATAGAATGGAGAATTTTGCGTAATTTTTCTAGAAAAAGAGAAATTTCCGAAAATGTTACAAAATTAGAGAAATGTTTGAAAATGTTCTATAAGAGGAGAATTTTTCAAAAATGTTCTATAAAAGAAATTATCAAATGTTTTTTAAAAAAATATTTGAAAACGTTCTTTAATAAAAGAAAATATTCTAAAAAAGAGTGAAATTTTCGAAAATTTTTATATAAATGGAGAATTTTTTAATTCAATTTTCTGTTAATAAGATTTTTGAAAATTTTGATACGAAAAACTTTAAAATTTTGGATTTATTCCTTGAGTGTAAAGAAAACTTCTTTGCAATATTCAAAGAGCTGAAAATTTTGAAAAAACACAGTTTGATTCATAAAATTCTCATTTTAGTAGTTGCTGTGGTGTGCTACTGATAAATATCACCTAAACAGTTCCTAGCAATTGTTGTTGTTGTTTGCGTTGATGTTGCAGCAGTTGGCGATGTATTTTTTATTACTACTACTTTGACTTATTTATTAGTTTCTAAATGTCTTAATTTACAACATTAAAATTTTATGATTTGTAAGCAATGGTTTTTGGCCTTTTTTAAAGCTGTTTAGTAAAAAGTACTTTCTGCGGAGGAGTTGCTGGGAAAAGGAGAGAGAGAAGAGAGGTAGTTTTATGGTTTTGTAATGTTGTCAAGAGAAGCAGATAAAATATAATAAAAAAAATCAAATTGTAGGTGTTGGGGTCTTTTGAGTTGTAACAGTTTTGTTCGTGCCTTTAATGTCAGTGTCAATTAACCAAGTGTTAATTTTCAAATGAATTTTTACTGTTGGATTTTTTTTTTATATTACAACTTATAAATAACTGATGGTAATAGTTTTAAGTGTGTGTGAAAATTTATGGCAATATAATAAGGCAAGTGAAAAAAAAATTGTTAACATATTTTTAAATATAGTTGTTGCAATTTCAATTGTTAGCTGTTAGATATTTTTCTGTTTTTATTTTAATGGTACTTAATTTGTCATGTTTTGATTTACGGTTGTTAAACGCATCATTGTGTTTTTTTCGTGCTTTTACAATCCCCTATAAATGTTTTACGTTAATCACGTACTTTTCTTTTTTGATCCCAGCTGCGAACAGTAACAATCTTCTTAAATCCTCCTGGGGATTTTTGTGACAATGTTATGGTCTGAAATTGTTTGAACAATAAAGGATATTAGCGTACAGTTAAATCAAACAAGTTTGTCTGTTTTTCTTGTCGTCGAATAATGGAGAATTTATTTAAGTGGAACAAATGATTGCGTGTGTTTTTGTATACCCTACACTAGGGTATCTTGATTTTAAGATATAATTGTAAGAAGGTATGTATGTCAGGGTGCATTATTAAGCACATGTAGTTCTTAGTGCTTAGTCTAGTCTATAGTCTAGTCTATAGTCTAGTATATAGTCTAGTCTATAGTCTAGTATATAGTCTAGTCTATAGTCTAGTATATAGTCTAGTATATAGTCTAGCCTATAGTCTAGTATATAGTCTAGTCTATAGTCTAGTCTATAGTCTAGTCTAAAGTCTAGTCTATAGTCTAGTCTATAGTCTAGTCTATAGTCTAGTCTATAGTCTAGTCTATAGTCTAGTCTATAGTCTAGTCTATAGTCTAGTCTATAGTCTAATCTATAGTCTAATCTATAGTCTAATCTATAGTCTAGTCTATAGTCTAGTCTATAGTCTAGTCTATAGTCTAGTCTATAGTCTAGCCTATAGTCTAGTCTATAGTCTAGTCTATAGTCTAGTCTATAGTCTAGTCTATAGTCTAGTCTATAGTCAAGTCTAAAGTCTAGTCTATAGTCTAGTCTATAGTCTAGTCTATAGTCTAGTCTATAGTCTATTCTATAGTCTAGTCTATAGTCTAGTCTATAGTCTAGTCTATAGTCTAGTCTATAGTCTAGTCTATAGTCTAGTCTATAGTCTAGTCTATAGTCTAGTCTATAGTCTAGTCTATAGTCTAGTCTATAGTCTAGTCTATAGTCTAGTCTATAGTCTAGTCTATAGTCTAGTCTATAGTCTAGTCTATAGTCTAGTCTATAGTCTAGTCTATAGTCTAGTCTATAGTCTAGTCTATAGTCTAGTCTATAGTCTAGTCTATAGTCTAGTCTATAGTCTAGTCTATAGTCTAGTCTATAGTCTAGTCTATAGTCTAGTCTATAGTCTAGTCTATAGTCTAGTCTATAGTCTAGTCTATAGTCTAGTCTATAGTCTAGTCTATAGTCTAGTCTATAGTCTAGTCTATAGTCTAGTCTATAGTCTAGTCTATAGTCTAGTCTATAGTCTTTTTTTTTTTTTTTTGATATGGGGTGCGGAATCTTCATAGATATGAATAATTATCCATTATGTGAGATTCAACTATGTTTTGCGTCACCTACTCACTAAACCGCCTTCCCATCGTCAACCGCACTCCCCGCCGAACTGCCTTTAGGTACTACGTCGCGGGGCTGGTCAGCATTTAAGCTGTCTCCTGCTGTATAGTGCTTGCTCTATGCGCTTTTCGAATTTTTTCCTCTATTTGTAGCATGACATTTATTTCATTTATGATGCTAACATGACATCTATTATATTGTGTGGGTTGATATTGTCTCCTATTTCAGTCTCCAATAATCGTCTCTTGTCATTGAATCTTGAGCATTTGAAGAATACGTGTTGTGCGTCCTCCGTCTCCATACAATTTGGACAATTTGGTGAGTCATCATGTCCACATTTGAATAGATACCCCCTATAGCCACCGTGATCTGACAGAAATTGGGTAAGGTGATAGTTCACCTCCCCGTGTTTGCGGTCAATCCATTTTTGAATTACTGGAATTAGCCTGTACGTCCATCTTCCATTTTGAGTGTGTTCCCACCTTCTTTGCCATTTAATCATGGTTTCGTTGCGCTCTAATAACTTTCTTTCTCGTCGATTCTCATTTAGATTAGCTTTCTTCGCTGCATAAAGTCTATATAACTCATCAGCTGCTAAGTCTATTGGGATTATTCCAGCTATTACACATATTGCGTCTGAGGATATCGTCCTATATCCACTGCATACTCTTAGGCAACTCTGCCGAAGTAGGGACAGTACGTTTTTGCGAGATGTGCTCCTAATTGATTTCGCCCAAAGAGGTGCGCCATAAAGTAAGACAGACGTCGTTACTCGGGATAACAGTACCCTTCGAGATTGTGTCGGGCCTCCAATGTTTGGCATTAAACGGCTTAGGGCATTATTTACTCCTGCAGCCTTTTTGCATGCATACTCCATGTGATTTTTGAAGTTGAGTCTTTCGTCAATCATGACTCCGAGGTATTTTATTGCCGCAACAGATTTGATATCTACAGCTCCTACTTTGACGTTTACAGTTTCATGTTTTCTTCGACTACTGATAAGTACTACTTCAGTTTTATGGTCTGCGAGTTCCAAGCCGGACTTCTTAAGCCATTTTTTAATGATCTTGATGGTGTCGTTTGAGTACATTTCTAACCGTGCTCTAACTACAATAGCGATATCATCTGCGAATCCGATGATACTAGCCTCTTCGGGTATGTCGAGCTCTAGCACCTGGTTATACATAATGTTCCACAAAAGAGGGCCTAGAACTGATCCTTGTGGAACTCCTGATGATGTTTTGTATTGTTGCATTCCAACATCGGTTTCATAACAGAGGGTTCTTTCTGTAAAATAGTCACTTATTATCCTAATTATATAACTAGGAACATCAAGGTTTTCGAGAGATTGCATAATATGATTCCACCCTGCGCTATTAAATGCGTTTTTTATATCCAGGGTGATAATCGCACAGTATTTTCTATTCATGCCCTTTCCATTTATTGCTCTTTCCGCCATATTTATCACAGAGCTAATTGCATCTATTGTCGAGCGAGCTTTCCGAAATCCATATTGTCGCTCGGAGAGTCCTCCTACTCTTTCTACTGCTGGTAGTAATCTATTATAAATTATCCTCTCCAGGACTTTCCCAATAGTGTCCAATAAGCAAATTGGCCTGTAAGATGAAGGCTCACCGAGTCTCTTATTTGGTTTGGGTATCAGAACAAGCTTCTGTTTTTTCCAAGCAATAGGGAACTTTCCAGTTCGTAGGCAATTGTTATACATGTTTGCAAACACCTCCGGTTTGTCTTTCAGGGCCATTTTTAGTGCTCTGTTAGGTATTCCGTCTATGCCAGGAGCCTTTGTGTCACCAATCTTTGAGCTGATTTCAATTAATTCCTCTTCTGTTACTTCCTCTATATCGGTTTCGATATGGCTGAGCATCTCCTGATATGGTTGTCCTTTTGGAAAGAGGACTTCGACTATTCTTCCAAGGAGCTGGGGGCATTTCACCTGGGTTGTCCTTTGGCCCTTAAGACGTGACATTACAATTCTATATGCACTTCCCCACGGATTCGAGTCCACTTCCCTCAGAAGCTGTTTGAAGCACTCTTGTTTGCTTCTCCTTATAGCCTGTTGAAGTTCTCGCCTTGCTATATGATATGCTTCCCTTCGAATGTTAGAGTCTTGGCCTGACCTTTTTCTTTGGAATAATCGTCTTGTCTTGAGACAAGTACTTCTAAGATTCGCGATTTCGGAATTCCACCAGTAGTTTGGTTTCCTCTTTTCGGAATGTCTTCGTCTGGGCATTGCTGCATCACAAGCCTTTTTTAGAGCTTCTATAGTGTGTTCATAGTGTTGAATTACGTTCCCATCTGGAGCCAAGCATGCTCTGAATTTATCTAGAAACGTTTCCGGATCTAGCTTTTCCTGTGCCCATCCGCAGAAATAGTGTGTTACTCTCGGGTTTTTGGGCAAATTAGCGGAGCTTGATATGGTAAATACAATAGCTTGGTGATCGCTGTGGGTATAGTTTTCACTTACACTCCATTTAAGATCCTTTGCAATGGGTGGACTTACGAAGGTAAGGTCGACAACTGAACCTGTGTCTCCCCTCCTAAAAGTTTGGGAGTTCCCATCGTTGCCGAGCACAAGGTCGAGTTGTGTAAAGGCTTCTAAAAGAATACGTCCCCTTGCGTTTGTAGAATTACAACCCCAGTTAACCGCCCAGGCGTTGAAATCTCCACCGATTACCTTCGGATTGTACTTGGAAGCATCTGCTACAAGTCTGTCGATAAATGTTTCGTACTCTTGGAGTGGGATGTTTGGTGATACATAACAACTGTAAAAATATATTCCTTCTATTTTTGTTCTAACAAATCTATCTTCTGGATGTTTCATTGACTCTTGGATAGCATATTTCCCGCAAGACCAAATAGCAGCCTTTCCTGTATTATCCTTCTCCCATATGCCGCTATATAAGTTTTTATATTGCTCACACAGTAGCGCTAAATCTATGTTCATCTCCATAATTGTTTGGCTTAAGAGGTCTTGAGCTGCTGCGCAATGATTCAGATTTAGCTGAATAATTCTCATCCTCTAAATAAGTTAAGCGCCTTTATAAACACTGGACATTTGCTGCTGCCAGCTATATGTCCCGTTTCTGGTTCTTTGTTTGATACGCAGAACATACACTTTGCCTCAGATGTACAATCTTTAGCAATGTGATTTTCTTCTCCACATTTACGACAGAGTTTTGATCTATCAAAACTGCTCTTGCAGCTGTTAGCTATATGCCCAAATTCTAAGCATTTAAAGCAGCGCTTGAGTACGATGGGTTGCCGTACTCGACAGACTGACCAGCCTATTTTTAGCTTACCCAGTTTTAGAACCTTTTGGGCAACTTCATCTGGCAGGCTAATTTTAGCTATTTGCGTACCACCGTACGCTTTGCGGATATGTTTCACCACACTTTCCTCCAGGGCCGGGGTATTGAGCTGATTTTTCAGGGCCGTACAAATATCTTCTTTTGTTGTGACTTCGTCGAGGTCCTTACACTCGATAAGTGTCTCGCTGATTTTAGTTTTTATTTCAGCGCTTCCTGCGAGAGATTTTCCAACAAGCTCGTTAAATTCTACTGTCTCATCTTTGTTGTAACTATTGATTTCCAACAGTAATTCACCTTTTTGAGTCCTACGGATCCGACGGACATTTTCTCCAAAATTTTGTAGATTCGGGTCTGCTTTTATTTTTCGCAGGATATCTGCATATGTATTTTCACCGTTTGCCGAGATTATCATAGCGGTTGGCCTACTCTTCTTTGATTGCTTGCTCTTTTTTCGAGTAACAGTTAACCAGTTAGACGTCGGTGCGGTATCACCTACATTTTCTTTCGGTGTAGCATCTTCGGTTTTCTCAACTGAGTTTGAAGATCTTTTCTTTATTTTCTTCGGCTTTGTTTTTGGAGACTCGTCGCTTGAGTCTCTGCTCCTTTTTTTGGCTTCCACAAACACCTTTGTTAGTTTTGGTAAGGTTTGAGATGCCTGCTCCATTTGCTCAGCTGTTTCAGTTTCTCCAACATTTATCTCTTCAAGCGCCCTATCGTAGGTAACCCTCATAACACGAAGTTGTTCTTTAATATAAAGGTGAACATTATTTTTCGGTTTAACGAACTCCATCAAAGATGAAATAAGCATACCTAATTTCGTGATGGCATCGGTAGTGTTTTTATTTTCATCGACCGGTATTACCGTATCTTCGCTCTTACTGTCATCGTTAGACTCCTTGTTATTATTATTGTTATTCGTACTCATTCTATGTGGTCCCAACTCAAAGCCGCTATCTCCAATTGTTGTGCAGTTACGTCTAGATCCCATGGTTATCTTTGCAAGCAGGGAGGCCATGCGAGGGTTGACATAGGGTCCTTATGGGTCCTTATGCCAGTGCCAGATCCGTACTAATCGGGAAAAGCATCCGAACCTGCACCGCCAACTTAATGGTGACAATTTTCGAACGTACTTTGAGACTTGCCAGGTTTTATTGGGACGGAGGCAATTGCAGCATTAACCTAGAAGTCATTTCCATAGAATATCACTTCTATGTACTAAGATTCTAGAATACTGTAATTGTCAGCCCGTTGGTTCATCAGTTCCTATCCATTGTTTCCAGAAATACCATAATTAAGACCGTACTGGGCTTGGTCTTAATGCCTTTCGGCGATGTCGTTATCATCATTCAGATTCCAATTCGGGTGACTAGGAACGCCATGGAGTCGTCACACTCCTATTTACACCTCTCTTGAGGGTATCCATTTGGCTGGATGCCTAATTAAGGGCGGCATCCACTCGCCCTGTCACAGGACTTCGCAAAGCATATGTAACCATTTTGGCACGCTCTCCATTCCTGCGACAACTAGGGTCCGCGGGGACGTTACGCCCGTTATTCTCTCTCCTGAGAATACCCTTGCGGGTATAGTCTAGTCTATAGTCTAGTCTATAGTCTAGTCTATAGTCTAGTCTATAGTCTAGTCTATAGTCTAGTCTATAGTCTAGTCTATAGTCTAGTCTATAGTCTAGTCTATAGTCTAGTCTATAGTCTAGTCTATAGTCTAGTCTATAGTCTAGTCTATAGTCTAGTCTATAGTCTAGTCTATAGTCTAGTCTATAGTCTAGTCTATAGTCTAGTCTATAGTCTAGTCTATAGTCTAGTCTATAGTCTAGTCTATAGTCTAGTCTATAGTCTAGTCTATAGTCTAGTCTATAGTCTAGTCTATAGTCTAGTCTATAGTCTAGTCTATAGTCTAGTCTATAGTCTAGTCTATAGTCTAGTCTATAGTCTAGTCATAGTCTAGTCTATAGTCTAGTCTATAGTCTAGTCTATAGTCTAGTCTATAGTCTAGTCTATAGTCTAGTCTATAGTCTAGTCTATAGTCTAGTCTATAGTCTAGTCTATAGTCCTAGTCTATAGTCTAGTCTATAGTCTAGTCTATAGTCTAGTCTATAGTCTAGTCTATAGTCTAGTCTATAGTCTAGTCTATAGTCTAGTCTATAGTCTAGTCTATAGTCCTAGTCTAGTCTAGTCTCTAGTCTAGTCTATCTAGTCTATAGTCTAGTCTATAGTCTAGTCTATAGTCTAGTCTATAGTCTAGTCTATAGTCTAGTCTATAGTCTAGTCTATAGTCTAGTCTATAGTCTAGTCTATAGTCTAGTCTATAGTCTAGTCTATAGTCTAGTCTATAGTCTAGTCTATAGTCTAGTCTATAGTCTAGTCTATAGTCTAGTCTATAGTCTAGTCTATAGTCTAGTCTATAGTCTAGTCTATAGTCTAGTCTATAGTCTAGTCTATAGTCTAGTCTATAGTCTAGTCTATAGTCTAGTCTATAGTCTAGTCTATAGTCTAGTCTATAGTCTAGTCTATATCTAGTCTATAGTCTAGTCTATAGTCTAGTCTATAGTCTAGTCTATAGTCGTCTATAGTCTAGTCTATAGTCTAGTCTATAGTCTAGTCTATAGTCTAGTCTATAGTCTAGTCTATAGTCTAGTCTATAGTCTAGTCTATAGTCTAGTCTATAGTCTAGTCAGAGTCTAGTCTAGTCTAGTTATAGTCTAGTCTATAGTCTAGTCTATAGTCTAGTCTATAGTCTAGTCTATAGTCTAGTCTATATTCTAGTCTATAGGTCTAGTCTATAGTCTAGTCTATAGTCTAGTCTATAGTCTTGTCTATAGTCTTGTCTATAGTCTAGTCTATAGTCTTATTCTGTCAAATGACTAGTCAATGTGTTTTTGTACTGTGTAATTTGATCGGTTATGCGCGGCCGTAATTATTTGATTATTCTGATTTATTTGTGAAGACCGATTTGGTTGTTATAATTAGTTAGTTTATTGACTGCATGAGCTTTCTTAGGAAATATTTTTAGAATGTTTGAGGAATGTTCCAGAGTTAATGCGTTTTTAAATTAAAATAATTAAGGATAATGGTGAGTAATTTGCAGGCGTTAATAAATGGAAATAGATGATAAACATATGTGATCTGAAAAGTGGTAAATAGAATAACTCTGGAAGAGAGTAACAATAAGATAGCTGTGGGTAATAAAGCTATGTATATGACAAGAAGAATTTATTGTAAATATAGGACTATATAAGAATGTTTATATGTATAAACTACATATGTGTGTAGGAATATCGATGCTATGCCTAAAAGCATGTTAAATTCCTCTATATTCATGCAATAATTCAATTTCAATACATTGTAACCACATTTTTTATACATATTTAATAATTCAGAACACATTTAAGGCATTTTATTGCATTGTTTAAAAAAAAAATAATGAAAAAAATATAGGAAAAATAAACCAAAACTAAAACTAATGCGATACAAAAATCCGTAACAAATACTATTTACAGCATTCCAATTTTGAAAGAAATGAAATAAATAATAAAAGAAAAACACCCATTGCATAATACTGTTTAAGGCTCTATTATCTAATATAAATACAAACATAAATATTTACCCAAAAGAAGACTAGAAAGTATTTATTTTAAGAAAAATCATACAAAAAAATCTTTGAATTATTGATAAGTTAATATGCAACAGAGTTGACCTAAATAATTTGTTATGAGCTCAGGCAACAGCAGCATCAGCAGCAGAATACAAAGTAAAACGTGTAAAATATAGAATCAACAAAGAACAAATCGCTGGTAAAAGAAAGAAAATATGATAAACGACACGCGAACGTGTTTAAAACTTAAAATATGAAACTGATGGCTAAAGAATGGTGTTTAAGAACTTGTAACCAGGAATCAAGCATTTACACACACACACACAAACATCATGTGTAAAGAATTATGAAAATGTTAATTTTTATTTAGCACGGGATGAGGTGGATAAAAAATAATATTTTAGAAAAAATATATAAAAAATAGAACAAAAATAGATAGAATGAAATACTTTTGAAAAGTGACCACAAGCAAAATGTCAGTTATAACAGACAAAAACCAAAGACAAGCTACAGACTTCAGAAAAGAAATAAAGGATACAAAAAAATCTAAAGCACGCTTTTAGAAATATTTAAGTCATGAGCTTGAACTGATTGCATATCTTTAAACACAAAAAAATTTTACTATTACACTATTCTATTACATTTTACTTTATTCAGTTTTTTTTTTTTGCTCTTCATTTTGTATTTTATTTATAGGCGACAGCTTGTAGTGTAGGCGTTTAACGGTTTTAAAAACTACTAAGAAATTCACCACAAATAAATAAAGCAAAAAAATCACAATCACACTAAACTGTAATATATACAATGAATTTTTTTCTTTTAGCCTTTTTTTTACATAAAAAAGAGAAGTTAATATTCAACACAAATAGGCGTCAAAATAGGCGTGTAAACTATTAAATATTTGTTAAGTTTAACTGAAAGATTACCATAACAAATCTAAATCATGATATTTTCCTAAGAAGCTGAACTATGTTTACATACATACATACTTACTTACATACATACATTTATGAACAATGCCAACAATGGCAGGCAGTCAGGCCATGCTATAGAATTTTCTATTTAAACAGATTTTAGATTAAAGTCAAATTTGTAAAACGATGGTTTGTTGAACTTGACACTTGGTTGTCATAATTATGTGATGGTTTTGCTTAAATTTGTTATGTTACATAACAGACAGCTTAACACATAGAATTAGACAAAGGCATGAAGAGAGAGAGAGACAGACAGACGGAGAGTCATACATTAAGTAATAAATAGTGTATAATTTATCACAGTTAATTTACAGCTAAGATCTTTCAACACTTTATAGAATGGTAAGAAAAAAGAATATTATAAATATTAGAGTTTAACCGACAGTTAAACAAAAGACTTAAGACACATACGTTTTTAATAAAAGCAACTGAGTTTCTTTCCTCTCTTTTAAATACCCCTCTTCACTGACCAAGCAAACAAAAGGCTTAAGCAACAAACAGTGTTTTTTGTTTCCCATTTTAAGTAATTATTTGCTAACAGTGTTTGCCTTTACAATTGGCAAACAAATCATATATTCATTTAGCGCAAATTAAAAATTAATTTATTCAGATTTTGTGTCATAATGAACTTCTTAAGTCTGGCAACTACTTAAGTAGTGAATTGTTTTGTTACATTGAATTAGAAATAATTTAAAATCAAACGTGTAGATGCAAAATATGTAGAATTATTATTATTCTAACGGTTATTTGTAGTAAGTACCCAGTAAAAACTTTCATTGATGTGAGAAGTTAAAATGTTAAAATTTACAAAAAAAATTTTCTAACAATAGCATTTTTAATCATCATTTTAACAGTATGATGTCATTGGAGGCAAGTACTTACCACAAACGATTACAAGTAATTAGAAAAAGTAGTCAACGTAAATCACATGAATAAAAGTATACATCATCTGTATCTTCACTGGCAAGATGACTTATGAATTATAATGTATTTATATAACACATTATTAGTAAGACCTTATTAGACTCCTTCTATGTAATCCAGACCATATGTAATAGTCATTGAAAAGTATGTTGTTAGGTAAGTAATTACAATTAGATTATGGAACATAACTGTAAGTGATGATAAAATACATTAAAAATGAAACAAGTAAGAGTGCCATATTCAGCAGTGCCGAATCTTATATACCCTCCATCAAATCATGTGTCTTAAATTTCAGGTGAATTTCGGAAAGTGGACCTATACTATAACAACCGATGTTTTTGCTAGTACATTTTTGAAACTGATTTGATAGTCAACGTAAATCACATGAATAAAAGTATACATCATCTGTATCTTCACTGGCAAGATGACTTATGAATTATAATGTATTTATATAACACATTATTTGTAAGACCTTATTAGACTCCTTCTATGTAATCCAGACCATATGTAATAGTCATTGAAAAGTATGTTGTTAGGTAAGTAATTACAATTAGATTATGGAACATAACTGTAAGTGATGATAAAATACATTAAAAATAAAACAAGTAAGAGTGCCATATTCGGCAGTGCCGAATCTTATATACCCTCCATCAAATCATGTGTCTTAAATTTCAGGTGAATTTCGGAAAGTGGACCTATACTATAACAACCGATGTTTTTGCTACTACATTTTTGAAACTGATTTATCATATATAAATAGTAATCATTTTTAATATTTTATTTAATGATTTAATTTCCTGTAAATTTACTTATGGTCAATTTTGGACCGATCCTCCTAAGATTTTGGTTTCAATAAAACTTGTTATGTCGAATATCAATGCTTTCTGAGCCTTATATGAAGGCCTTAATCCAACATGGCCCGATGCTCATAAAATTTAAAAGATTTTAGATCCCATAAAACTAGTTTGACAGTTAGAATTGTGTTCCTATAAAACTTGTTTATGTCGAATTTCATTGCTTTACTATCATTTTGAAGAAGTTGCTTATGTCGAATTTCGTTGCTATTCTTTAATGTTGAAGCAAGTTATTGTTATGACCGTTAAAGCCATTTCATGAGGGAGACCGTATATGGGGGGTAGAATCAATTAAGGACCGATCCTCTTAATATTTGGCAGAGAGATTTTAGTTTCTATAAAACATGTTTATGTCAATTCCGCTGATAACTGACATTTTGAAGCAAATTGTGAGAGAAACCTTATATGGGAGGGTAGGGTCAATTATGATCTGATCTACATAAAATTTCGCAGAGAGATATTTGTTCCCCGAAAACTTGTTTACGTCGAATTTCGTTGCTTTACTATCATTTTGTGGGAAATTATGCGCGTTGTAGTCACGGTATTTTAAAGAAAGTTGTGAGCTTTAAAGTAATTTTCTGAGGGGAACCTTATATAGGGGTAGGGTCAATTATGGGCCGAACTCCATAAAATATGGGAGAGATATTTTAGTTCCCCTAAAACTTGTTTACGTCTAATTTCGTTGCTTTGCTATCATTTTGAAGCAAGCTATAAGCGTTATAGTCATTTTCTGAACGGGAACCTTATATAGGGGGTACGGTCAAATATGGACCGATTATCATAATATATGGTAGAGAGGTATAGTCTAGTCTATAATCTAGTCTATAGTCTAGTCTATAGTCTAGTCTATAGTCTAGTCTATAGTCTAGTCTATAGTCTAGTCTATAGTCTAGTCTATAGTCTAGTCTATAGTCTAGTCTATAGTCTAGTCTATAGTCTAGTCTATAGTCTAGTCTATAGTCTAGTCTATAGTCTAGTCTATAGTCTAGTCTATAGTCTAGTCTATAGTCTAGTCTATAGTCTAGTCTATAGTCTAGTCTATAGTCTAGTCTATAGTCTAGTCTATAGTCTAGTCTATAGTCTAGTCTATAGTCTAGTCTATAGTCTAGTCTATAGTCTAGTCTATAGTCTAGTCTATAGTCTAGTCTATAGTCTATAGTCTAGTCTATAGTCTAGTCTATAGTCTAGTCTATAGTCTAGTCTATAGTCTAGTCTATAGTCTAGTCCATAGTCTAGCAAAATCCTAGGGGGTCCGCGAAGACGAACGAAAAAAATCATGAATAAAAAATATTCTCTATATGTTACAAAATATTAAAAATATCTCCAAATTTTTCATAAATACTAAAATACACAATTTTTATTCAATAATTCCAGATTTGTTGGTGACTCTTTGAATTTTATTGTTACGGTCGTTTATCAGGATGAAGCTAGGCCCTACAAATTTATTGTTTCACTTTTATAAAGTAAAGTATTACGTGATTTGTAATTTTTATAAATATATATGTATCGAAATAAATGTTTTTATGGCAGACGGATAATGATTTGCCTTAGAATTAAATACTGATACTGGTATCCCGGAATATGAAGTTAGGTCACATTTCATAATATTTTTTTAAATTGTAAGCAACAGTGTTAATCTAGTTAATTTTAAATATAAATATTCCATTCCAACGTGATACACAGATTTTAACTACATTTTGTTGTCCAATATTATTAAATCAACATCAGAAAATTCATAGCGTTTTGCGTAAATAGTCAAAACCACGCAGTAAAATAATTCGTAGGTATTTTAAAATTCAAATTTAAGATCCAAATTCACAGTACATTCGCAAAGAGTTCAGGTCATATTTTATGTGGGTAACGCATTCCGCAACAACATCGAAGAAGTCTAACTTTCACATATTTTCCCGAAAACTTAGCTTACATACTCAGCTCACTCCTATGCAATCGCAAAAAAAATTTAGAAACATGACTCTTTATGCACATGTCGAAACCTTTTCTCTACCTTGACGAGAAATGAACATGAAAGCTCTCACGATCATAAAATTAAACATCATGTTAGAAGTCATTCTACATTTAAAACCATGAAATTGAAAACATCTCCGAAATACTAAATGTTCTCAATGTACGGGAATATTTTATAGGGTTTATGGACCAGGACTAAGACAATTTTCGGACGAACAATTACACAGTGATACAGCAAAAAAATGCAGGGGTTCTCATATACCAATTCCATTTCGTTATAGTCCATAGAGTAGGAATTTATTTTTAATTTTTCCCGATCACTTCGTTTAGTTCCTTTTTAAGAGCAAAAGTTGTGAAAAAGAGCTATTTTTGAAGTTTTAACTTAAAAAAAAAATATATGTTTGGTAGTTTGCAACCGACTTTCAAATTGGATATTTTGTTTTAAAGATACAGGTGTTGTCTTTCAACCCAAAAAAATAAATCCAAAATTTATGATTAATGTCTTGGTTACGGCCATTTAAGTAAAAAAACTCACACTTTTTTCACAATTTTTAATTTTCATACTGCTCTACGTTGGCCATGAAGCAGTAACTTTAGCTTTTATTACATTTGAAAAAAGGCACATTAAGTTGGGTTTCCAATGATGGTCAATTTATGATAATCGATGAAAAAGGTTATGAGTTGTGCTAAGTTTTATAAAAATATAGCATATTTCTTCCATACAAAAACGTTCATGTTTCTGGTTTTCTTTGTAACAAGTTTAAAAAATGTTTATAAACATTTTTATACAAAAACAAGTAAGAAAGTATAGTCGGGCGTGGCCGACCATATGATACCCTACACCAGTTATGAATATTAAATGTGATTTATTTTTCATAATATCGCATTTATCTTCAATATTCCCTTGTTCCGATACATTTAAGCAATTTATGGATGAAAAACTAATTTTCTGAAAGAGGCTTTATATGGGGGCTAGGGGCAAATATGGACCAAGCCCGAAAAAATTTTGTGAATATATTTATATTTACATAATATTTTATTGTGCTGAATTTCATCGCGATATTTGTGTTTATAAGTTAATTTGGGACATTCAAGTAATTTTCTGAAGGGGACTTTGTATGGGAGCTAGGGTCAAATGGGGCCCGATCTTTATGAAATTTGGCAGGGTTATCAAGACTTCTATAAAACTTAGTTATGCCGTATTTTATCGATATATCTGTATATTTAACATAATTATGAGCTCAGAAGCCCTTTTCGGGGGGTTCTGTTGTATGGGGGCTAGATGAAATAATGGACCCATTTTAACCATTTTCAATAGGCTTCGTCCTTGGGTCAAATAAAACGTGCGTGCCAAATTTCATCCAATTATCTTGAAAATTGCGTCCTGTAGCTTGCGCACAAGGTTTACATGGACAGCCAGCCAGCCAGCCAGCCAGACGGACGGACGGACGGACATAGCTTAATCGACTCAGAAAACGATTCTAAGCCGATTGGTATACTATAAGGTGGGTCTAGGACGAATATTTTTATATGTTACAAACATCAGCACAAATCCAATATACCCTCCCCACTAAAGTGGTGTAGGGTATAATTAATTTGTATGGAGAAAACCAAAAATTCGAGAAACATGCTATTAGAAAAATTGGCATAAATCATCCAGTTTTTCGTAGATTTTTATGAAATAACAAGTTTTAGAAACCTTCCTTTATATGATTCTTCAGGAAAGTAATAAAAGATGAACTCACTGCCTCATGGTCAAAGTAGAGCATGATGAAAATGAAAATTTTTTTAAAAAAGTGTGAGTTTTTTTACTTAAACGACCGTAACTCATACATTTGACCATAAATTTTGGATTTCTTTTTTTTGGTTAAAAGACACTTGTATCATTAAAAAAAATATCGGATGAAAACTACTAAACTTATGATTTTTCAAATTTATAACTTCAAAAATGGCTCTTTTTCGCATCTTTTGCTCTTAAAAAGTAAGTTAACGAAGTGATAGGGGAAAACTAAAAATATATTCGTACTCTATGGACTATAACGAAATAGAATTGGTATATGAGAACGCCTGCATTTTATTTTTCTTCACTTTTGTATCACAGTGTTATTTATAACAATAAGATATCAAAATATGTATGGGGGTCCGTGAAATTAAATAAATTCCTCAAGGGGTCCGCGAAGTAAAAAATGGTGGGAACCGCTGGACTAGACTATAGACTAGACTATAGACTAGACTATAGACTAGACTATAGACTAGACTATAGACTAGACTAATAGACTAGACTATAGACTAGACTATAGACTAGACTATAGACTAGACTAGACTAGACTAGACTAGACTATAGACTAGACTATAGACTAGACTATAGACTAGACTATAGACTAGACTATAGACTAGACTATAGACTAGACTATAGACTAGACTATAGACTAGACTATAGACTAGACTATAGACTAGACTATAGACTAGACTATAGACTAGACTATAGACTAGACTATAGACTAGACTATAGACTAGACTATAGACTAGACTATAGACTAGACTAGACTAGACTATAGACTAGACTATAGACTAGACTATAGACTAGACTATAGACTAGACTAGACTAGACTATAGACTAGACTAGACTACTAGACTAGACTATAGACTAGACTATAGACTAGACTATAGACTAGACTATAGACTAGACTATAGACTAGACTATAGACTAGACTATAGACTAGACTATAGACTAGACTATAGACTAGACTATAGACTAGGACTATAGACTAGACTATAGACTAGACTATAGACTAGACTATAGACTAGACTAGACTAGACTAGACTAGACTATAGACTAGACTATAGACTAGACTATAGTCTAGACTATAGACTAGACTATAGACTAGACTAGACTAGACTATAGTCTAGTCTATAGTCTAGTCTATAGTCTAGTCTATAGTCTAGTCTATAGTCTAGTCTAGTCTATAGTCTAGTCTATAGTCTAGTCTATAGTCTAGTCTATAGTCTAGTCTATAGTCTAGTCTATAGTCTAGTCTATAGTCTAGTCTATAGTCTAGTCTAGTCTAGTCTATAGTCTAGTCTATAGTCTAGTCTAGTCTAGTCTAGTCTAGTCTAGTCTAGTCTAGTCTAGTCTAGTCTAGTCTAGTCTAGTCTATAGTCTAGTCTATAGTCTTAGTCTATAGTCTAGTCTATAGTCTAGTCTATAGTCTAGTCTATAGTCTAGTCTATAGTCTAGTCTATAGTCTAGTCTATAGTCTAGTCTATAGTCTAGTCTATAGTCTAGTCTATAGTCTAGTCTATAGTCTAGTCTAGTCTAGTCTATAGTCTAGTCTATAGTCTAGTCTATAGTCTAGTCTATAGTCTAGTCTATAGTCTAGTCTATAGTCTAGTCTATAGTCTAGTCTATAGTCTAGTCTATAGTCTAGTCTATAGTCTAGTCTATAGTCTAGTCTATAGTCTAGTCTATAGTCTAGTCTATAGTCTAGTCTATAGTCTAGTCTATAGTCTAGTCTATAGTCTAGTCTATAGTCTAGTCTATAGTCTAGTCTATAGTCTAGTCTATAGTCTAGTCTATAGTCTAGTCTATAGTCTAGTCTATAGTCTAGTCTATAGTCTAGTCTATAGTCTAGTCTATAGTCTAGTCTATAGTCTAGTCTATAGTCTAGTCTATAGTCTAGTCTATAGTCTAGTCTATAGTCTAGTCTATAGTCTAGTCTATAGTCTAGTCTATAGTCTAGTCTATAGTCTAGTCTATAGTCTAGTCTATAGTCTAGTCTATAGTCTAGTCTATAGTCTAGTCTATAGTCTAGTCTATAGTCTAGTCTATAGTCTAGTCTATAGTCTAGTCTATAGTCTAGTCTATAGTCGAGTCTAGTCTACAGTCGAGTCTAGTCTATAGTCTAGTCTATAGTATAGTCTATAGGATAGTATTCTAGTCTGTGGTCTAGTCTGATGTTGTCTAGTCTAATGTATTCTAGTCTAGTCGAGTCTAATGTAGTCTAGTATATAGTCTATAGTCTATTCTATAATTTAGTCTAATCTATTCCAGTCTATAGTCTAGTCTATAGTCCAGTCTATAGTCTAGTCTATGTTCGAGCCTATAGTCTTTGAAACTTGTTTTTTGTACAGCACTTCATAGTTATTCTAATACGGAGTCAATTGTCCATTTCCAATTGAAGTGAAGTGTGGTTACAGTCTCCAAATTGATTTCAATTTAATTCCTTTTACGTCAAGCAAACGTTAGCTTACAGGTAAAATTAATAATTCCAGACTGTCATCACATAGTACAGGTTATAGCTTTAAGAATAGAAATTCATTATAAATATAAAGGAAATATTAGCAAAAAATTATTTTTTGATTGCTGTTTGACATTTACAAAAAAACAAAAAAAAAAAAAAACAAAAAACAGCAAAAATCTTAATATGTGTATAAAATCTTAGTTCTACCTACAACTGGCTCGAAGTGCACAATAATTTATGATAATTGCTCTAGTAATACAGTAGACAGTGTTGGAAATTTTTTTTATAAAAAATCCCTTTTGCTTTCTTAGTTATTCTCTCTCTCCCTATTTATTACAAAGCAATGGCATATAATCTCATTCTTTGTAATTGATTACCGCAATTATTGAGAAGGACAAATTGTTATGGGATTGCCAATAAAATAAACAACCTCGAGGCATTCACATTTGTATTCACATTAAAATTAATTTAATTTGCAACGAAGTTCAGCAACTGAAATAAAGTAAATGGAAAAAATAAAAGCAATTGAATGAGAACTACACTTCATTTATTAGCAATTTCTAGATAAAAACAAGTTAGAGTGCTATATTCGGCTGAGCCAAATATTAAATACCCTCCACCAGCTGCTTTTATATTAATACTTTTCGAATTGATGAAATATTTGTACAAATAAGTTTTCTCATGTCTTAAATAGAAAAATCCCAAGATTTAAACAACTTAAATCTATTACAATTCAAAGATTTATTGAATTTACAAACGCCATTTTCTTTTATATTTTTATAGCGCTTAGCAATATTTAGTAATTTGCATGTATGCATGTGTGTGAAAGATTTAAGGATTTTCAAAATACATATGTATATATAATTTTGTTCTACACAAATTGATAATGCAACTAGTTAAATACGTTTAAAGCGCTTTTAGGGGCAGGACCTAGTATGACATAGAAATAACATTTATGTGTACAAAAATAGTATTTATGTACAAAAACAGTATTTATTTATTTATATCACTATTTGGTAATTAGTTATGTGCCTTTAAGTGTTTTTCTGAAAGGGACCTTGTATAGCAGATGTGATCAATTATGGACCGATAGGAAAACAATTTCACAGTAATATTTCTCTGTATATGAGCAATACATCTGCCACACTTTATATGGATATCTTTATTTAGTAATGAGTTATGTGCGTTTAAGTGATTTTCGGGAGGGAACCTTGTATGGGAGCTTTGACCAGTTATGGACCGATCGGAAAAAACTTTCACAGTAATATTTCTATGTATATGGGCAATACTTGTACCAAATTTTATATGGATATCTTAATTTTGTAATGAGTTATGCGCGTTTAAGTGATTTTCGGGAGGGGACCTTGTATGGGAGCTATGACCAATTTTGGACCGATCCAGAAAATTTTTTCTGTGAATAATTCTATTGACATAAGATTTTAATTTGTAATATTTTGTGAAGATATCTTCATTGTGACGGAAGTTATTAAGAAAAAACCCATTTTCCGGGAATATGTACTTTTGTATGGGAGGCATATGAAATTGTGGACCGATTCTAGCAATTTTCAGCAGGGATCAAGATCTTTTGTAGAAACAAATGTGTGGTGATTTTCATGGAATTATCTTGCATAGTTTTCGAGAAAATTACATCAGAATGTGCTTATTTTTTTCGAGGTTGTTTTAAATTTTGATTCATAACTTTTCCCGGTGTGAACCGATTTGCCCATTTTCAACACCAAACAACTTAGGAAAATGAAGAACATTTTGGGTGAATTTGGTTAAACTCCATTGCTTCGTTTTATTGTGAGCGTGTTTTACACAGACATACGGACAGACGGACATAGCTAAATCGACTTGTTGGGTCTCAGATAAATATATCTTGGTGTTACACACGGAATGACAAAGTTATATATACCCTCTATCACCACTGATTGTGGTGGAGGGTATAAAAAAACTTTTTTTATTTCTACTTTTTAACTTCAGCTAAGTACTAGAACAGCACGATGGTTGGCAGCATCTTTTGAAACAACACTAAGAACAAGTGTGTTTAAGGCAAGAATTGTGTTGCAACTATTGCTGTCTTCTGTCTTGTTTGTAGTGAAGGTAAGTATATATGTTTCTATGGATGTAGTCAGTTGTTGGTTGCTGTTACCTTGACCATCATTTGTACTCGTAACTACAAAATTATATACGTTTCTAGTACTAATAAATTTTAAATGCTATAATTTAATGTTAAATAGTTGGCGCTTTGCTGAGGAGTTGCTGCATTTATTTAAGCTTTTTCTGAATTGCATCTTCTATTTAAAATCATTTGATTGTGTTGATGTTTAATTTGTTTCATTTTTATACCCACCATCAAAAAAGATGGGGGGTATATTGATTTTGTCATTCCGTGTGTAACACATCGAAATATTGTTCACAGACCCCATAAAGTATATATATTCTAGGACCTCGTAAGATTCTAAGACGATCTAGCTATGCCCGTCCGTCTGTCCGTCTGTCTGTTGTTGGCACGATAACGTCCACAAAAAAAGAGATATTGAAATGAAATTTTCCCAAAATATTTCTTATTGATCAGAAATGTTTGGTATTGAAAATGGGCAAAATCGGTCAACGAATTCACAAATTTTATGTGGATCGGTCCATAATTGACACTACGCCCCATATAAAGTCCCCTTCAGAAAATGACTTTAACGCTCATTATTGGCGTAAAAATACGAGTATTGAGATGAAATTTGATATAAGTATGTGTTATATGAGCCAAAACCTTTCCACCAAATTTTATTGGTCCGTAAATGACCCTATCCCCCATATAAGGTCCCCTCCAAAAAATTACTTTAACGCTCATTACTGGCTTAAAAATAGAAGTATAGCGATGAAATTTCACAGAAATAAGTTTTATACGAGCCAAAATCTCTCTACCAAATTTTATGTGGATCGGTCCATATTTTACCCTACCCTCCATATAATGTTCCCTTCAGAAAATGACTTTATCGCTCATTATTGGCGTAAAAATACGAGTATAGCAAAGAAATTTGACATAAGTAAGTACCTTAGGAGCCAAAATCTTTCCACCAAATTTTATATGGATCGGTCCATAATTGACCCTACCCCCCATATAAGGTCCCCTCCATAAAATTACTTTAACGCTCATTACTGGCGTAAAAATGCGAGTATAGCAATGAAATTCGACTCAAGTAAGTTCTTTCAGATCCAAATTCTCTTAACCAAATTTTTTGTGGATCGGTCCTTAATTGACCCCCCCCCCCCACATATAAGGTCCCCATCAGAAAAATAATTTAACGCTCATTACTGGCCTAAAAAATGAGTAAAGCGATGAAATTCGTTATAAACATGACCTGTATGAACCAAGATGGTTCTTCAAAATTTTACGAGGATCGGTCTGTAATAGACCATCCCCCATATAAGGCCCCTTCAGAAAATGACTTTAAAACTAAATACTGGCTTAAAAATACTAGTAGATCAATGAAATTCGACATAAACTAGTTTTGTATGAGCAAACATCTCTCTACAAAATGTTGTGGGGGTCGGCCCATAATTGACCCTACCCTCCATTTAGACAAAAATACTCTAACGCTCATTACTGGCTTAAAAATGCGAGTACAGCGATGAAATTCGACACTGATAAGTTCTATAGGAACCGAAATCTCTCTACCAATTTTTATGAGGATCAGTTCATAATTACCCCACCGAAAATTTTTACAACGCTCATTACTGTCTGGAAATTATACACAAATATGATTTGTATAAATAAAAATCGTTCTACGAGATTTAAAGATGATCGGTTCATAATTAGTCTTACGCCCCATATAAGGTCCCCTTAAGAAAATGACTTTAATTGGCTGAAAATACGAATACCGCAATGCAATTCGACATAAACTAATTTTAAGCTAAATCTTTTTACCATATTTTATGAGGATCGGTCCATAATTAACCCTAACCCTGTACAAGGTCCCTTTAAGAAAATTACTTTAATGTTCATTACTGGCCTAAAAATATAAGTAGAACTATAAAATTTGAAATAAGTAAGGAACTGAAATCTTCCTACCGTCAAATCCGAAATCTTCACTGTCAATAGTTGAATCCCCATTAAGAGAACTATTTCAAATATTACCCTGATGTTCACATTAGTATCGATATATAAAAATAAAATATTCAAAATATCAAAGTTTATTTATATGGCAGTGATTTGATGGTGGGTATATAAGATTCGGCATAGCCGAATATAACACTCTTACTTGTCTTTATTACTGTTGCTACTAAGGGTTTTTAATCATTTTGTAAGTGTTTGGTATTTCTAAAATATATTAAATTCTCAGAAATTCGGGAAAAACTTTCAATTATCTGCAGAAATCTTCTTCATTTTATGGAGAACTTTTTCTATAGAAAGTTTTCCGTTTTTGAACACATTTTCTATAGATAAGTTCCCTTTTTACACAAGTTTTCTATAGAAAATTTATTCCCTTTTTGGAACAAGTTTCTGTAGAAAATTTTTTACTTTTTGGAACAAGTTTTCTATAGAAAATTTTTTCTCTTTATGGAACAAGTTTTCTATACAAATTTTTTTCTCTTTTTGGAACAAGTTTTCTATAGAAAATTTGTTTCCTTTTTGGAACAAGTTTTCTACAGAAAATTTGTTTCCTTTTTGGAACAAGTTTTCTATAGAAAATTTGTTCCCTTTTTGGAGCAATTTTTCTACACAAAATTTGTTCCTTTTTTTGGACAAGTTTTCTATACAAAATTTGATCCTTTTTTGGAACAAGTTTTCTATAGAAAATTTGTTCCTTTTTTGGAACAAGTTTTCTATAGAAAATTTGTGCCCTTTTTGGAGCAAGTTTTCTATAGAAAATTTGTACCCTTTTTGGAGCAAGTTTTCTATAGAAAATTTGTGCCCTTTTTGGAGCAAGTTTTCTATAGAAAATTTGTGCCATTTTTGGAGCAAGTTTTCTATAGAAAATTTGTGCCCTTTTTGGAGCAAGTTTCCTATAGAAAATTTGTGCCCTTTTTGGAGCAAGTTTCCTATAGAAAATTTCACTCGTATGAAAACCCTAGTTGAACCTAAGGAGTGCAATAAATGGTCGAGTGCTGCAATTGGTTGCTGACAGTACTTATACATAATATAAGTTTTAGAATTGAATAAAAGTTGATAGGAAGTTTGTATAGTCCCTTTAATAATATATTGAGGCAAATTATATTGTCATTATAAGACTTTAAGGCAAACGAGACATTTTAATATTTTTTACTCTAATGAATAGTTTATAACAGATTTTGTTATTCGAGTGATATATATCAATATATTGCTAGTTATAAACATTATAAAGATTAATAATAAATATCCTAAACTTTTGTAAGCTACATTATAATCCAATTTATAACAATGCTACTAACTACTCTAATTTAAATAAAGCAATTTTGGATTTAACATATTTAAATATGAAGACATATTTTTTCAATTAAAAATCATCAACATGTTTATTACAAAAAAATATTAACAAAATCTTTAAATATTGAATTCCTGCGACATAAAAAGTCATACAGCACTTCAACAAAAATAAAATAAGAGAAAAAAAATTCGCTTTTACCTAAGCCATAAAGGCACCTGTTGTCGCAAATATTTGGGTTTTATGTTACAACTTATCTCCTGCTAAGAAAAAATACACTTAAAGCTTGTCAGTTTAACAATACCCCAACTCCTTGTGCTAGTCATAATTCATGTGATTGTAAGTGTGTGTTGCACGCTTTAATTGAATTTACCAAAGAAAAACAATCTCCCAAATGCGTAGTTGTGTGTTTTTTTCATCTGGTTTTTGGGTGTTTTCAGAAATCCTTATTTAAAATTTATGCCTGATGGTTGTTTATTTATGCATTTTATTTCTAGCTTTTCTCCACATTTTTTGGTTGTTGCAACATACACAGTAGTGTTATGTGTCAGTAGGTGGACGTATGGTAAAATTTCATTCACCATTATTGCTGTTGGTGGTCTTTGGAATTTTGGGATGTTAAAAAAAGGAAAATTTCTTATATGAATTATTATTTGCTGGACAATGGAAAAAATGATGTCGAAGAAATAAACTTTTGTATTTTTCTAATTTAATCAATATTTATAAGATTAACACAAAAGGCCGTTGTCAATGATGAAAAATGAAGTGCAAATATTCGAAAAAATTCCTTAAATGTAAATAAATTTAAAATGATTTAGGTAACTGGCAAACAAAAAAGTAGGTTAAAGTTATTTTCAAAAGAAAAAGAAATTGTATAAATTATTAGAGAGGAAAATTTTGTTTATAAATTTTCTATATAAATATTATTAATTTTGTGAACAAATATTTAATTTTATAGACAATTTTTCTATAGAAAAATTGGCAATTTTGCGGACTAATTTTTATAGGAAAATATTTTGTAGCTTTTTTATAATTTATGGACAGTTGTAGTTCAGTTCTAGTTCAATTCTAGTTCAGTTCTAGTCCAGTTCTAGTTCAGTTCTAGTTCAGTTCTAGTTCAGTTCTAGTTCAGTTCTAGTTCAGTTCTAGTTCAGTTCTAGTTCAGTTCTAGTTCAGTTCTAGTTCAGTTCTAGTTCAGTTCTAGTTCAGTCTAGTTCAGTTTAGTTCAGTTCTAGTTCAGTTCTAGTTCAGTTTAGTTCAGTTCTAGTTCAGTTCTAGTTCAGTTCTAGTTCAGTTCTAGTTCAGTTCTAGTTCAGTTCTAGTTCAGTTCTAGTTCAGTTCTAGTTCAGTTCTAGTTCAGTTCTAGTTCAGTTCTAGTTCAGTTCTAGTTCAGTTCTAGTTCAGTTCTAGTTCAGTTCTAGTTCAGTTCTAGTTCAGTTCTAGTTCAGTTCTAGTTCAGTTCTAGTTCAGTTCTAGTTCAGTTCTAGTTCAGTTCTAGTTCAGTTCTAGTTCAGTTCTAGTTCAGTTCTAGTTCAGTTCTAGTTCAGTTCTAGTTCAGTTCTAGTTCAGTTCTAGTTCAGTTCTAGTTCAGTTCTAGTTCAGTTCTAGTTCAGTTCTAGTTCAGTTCTAGTTCAGTTCTAGTTCAGTTCTAGTTCAGTTCTAGTTCAGTTCTAGTTCAGTTCTAGTTCAGTTCTAGTTCAGTTCTAGTTCAGTTTCTAGTCAGTTCTAGTTCAGTTCTAGTTCAGTCTAGTTCAGTTCTAGTTCAGTTCTAGTTCAGTTCTAGTTCAGTTCTAGTTCAGTTCTAGTTCAGTTCTAGTTCAGTTCTAGTTCAGTTCTAGTTCAGTTCTAGTTCAGTTCTAGTTCAGTTCTAGTTCAGTTCTAGTTCAGTCTAGTTCAGTTCTAGTTCAGTTCTAGTTCAGTTCTAGTTCAGTTTAGTTCAGTTCTAGTCAGTTCTAGTTCGTTCTAGTTCAGTTCTAGTTCAGTTCTAGTCAGTCTAGTTCAGTTCTAGTTCAGTTCTAGTTCAGTTCTAGTCAGTTCTAGTTCTAGTTCAGTTCTAGTTCAGTTCTAGTTCAGTTCTAGTTCAGTTCTAGTTCAGTTCTAGTTCAGTTCTAGTTCAGTTCTAGTTCAGTTCTAGTTCAGTTCTAGTTCAGTTCTAGTTCAGTTCTAGTTCAGTTCTAGTGCAGTTCTAGGTTCAGTCTAGTTCAGTTCTAGTTCAGTTCTAGTTCAGTTCTAGTTCAGTTCTAGTTCAGTTCTAGTTCAGTTCTAGTTCAGTTCTAGTTCAGTTCTAGTTCAGTTCTAGTTCAGTTCTAGTTCAGTTCTAGTTCAGTTCTAGTTCAGTTCTAGTTCAGTTCTAGTTCAGTTCTAGTTCAGTTCTAGTTCAGTTCTAGTTCAGTTCTAGTTCAGTTCTAGTTCAGTTCTAGTTCAGTTCTAGTTCAGTTCTAGTTCAGTTCTAGTTCAGTTCTAGTTCAGTTCTAGTTCAGTTCTAGTTCAGTTCTAGTTCAGTTCTAGTTCAGTTCTAGTTCAGTTCTAGTTCAGTTCTAGTTCAGTTCTAGTTCAGTTCTAGTTCAGTTCTAGTTCAGTTCTAGTTCAGTTCTAGTCAGTTCTAGTTCAGTTCTAGTTCAGTTCTAGTTCAGTTCTAGTTCAGTTCTAGTTCAGTTCTAGTTCAGTCTAGTTCAGTTCTAGTTCAGTTCTAGTTCAGTTCTAGTTCAGTTCTAGTTCAGTTCTAGTTCAGTTCTAGTTCAGTTCTAGTTCAGTTCTAGTTCAGTTCTAGTTCAGTTCTAGTTCAATTCTAGTTTCAGTTCTAGTTCAGTTCTAGTTCAGTTCTAGTTCAGTTCTAGTTCAGTTCTAGTTCAGTTTCTAGTTCAGTTCTAGTTCAGTTCTAGTTCAGTTCTAGTTCAGTTCTAGTTCAGTTCTAGTTCAGTTCTAGTCAGTTCTAGTTCAGTTCTAGTTCAGTTCTAGTTCAGTTCTAGTTCAGTTCTAGTTCAGTTCTAGTCAGTTCTAGTTCAGTTCTAGTTCAGTTCTAGTTCAGTTCTAGTTCAGTTCTAGTTCAGTTCTAGTTCAGTTCTAGTTCAGTTCTAGTTCAGTTCTAGTTCAGTTCTAGTTCAGTTCTAGTTCAGTCTAGTTCTAGTTTAGTTCAGTTTCTAGTTCAGTTCATGTCTAGTCAGTTCAGTTCTAGTTCAGTTCTAGTCAGTTCTAGTTCAGTTTTCTAGTCAGTTCTCGTTCAGGTCTAGTTCCAGTTCTAGTCAGTTCTGTTCAGTTTCTAGTTTCAGTTCTAGTTCAAGTTCTAGTTCAGTTCTAGTTCAGTTCTAGTCAGTTCTAGTTCAGTTCTAAGTTCAGTTCTAGTTCAGTCTCAGGTTCATTTCTAGTCAGTTCTAGTTCAGTTCTAGTCAGTTCTAGTCTAGTTCTGTTCGTTTCTAGTTTCAGTTCTAGTTCAGTTCTAGCTCAGTTCTAGTTCAGTTCTAGTTCAGTTCTAGTTCAGTTCTAGTTCAGTTTCTAGGTCAGTTTCTAGTTCCAGTTCTAGTTCAGTTTCTAGTTCAGTTCTAGTTCAGTTCTAGTTCAGTTCTAGTTCAGTTCTAGTTCAGTCTAGTTCAGTTCTAGTTCAGGTCTAGTTTCGTTCTAGTTTCAGTTCTAGTTCAGTTCTAGTTCAGGTCTAGTCAGTTCAGTTCTAGTTCAGTTCTAGTTCAGTTTCTAGTTCAGTTCTAGTTCAGTTCTAGTTCAGTTCTAGTTCAGTTCTAGTTCAGTTCTAGTTCAGTTCTAGTTCAGTTCTAGTTCAGTTCTAGTTCAGTTCTAGTTCAGTTCTAGTTCAGTTCTAGTTCAGTTCTAGTTCAGTTCTAGTTCAGTTCTAGTTCAGTTCTAGTTCAGTTCTAGTTCAGTTCTAGTTCAGTTCTAGTTCAGTTCTAGTTCAGTTCTAGTTCAGTTCTAGTTCAGTTCTAGTTCAGTTCTAGTTCAGTTCTAGTTCAGTTCTAGTTCAGTTCTAGTTCAGTTCTAGTTCAGTTCTAGTTCAGTTCTAGTTCAGTTCTAGTTCAGTTCTAGTTCAGTTCTAGTTCAGTTCTAGTTCAGTTCTAGTTCAGTTCTAGTTCAGTTCTAGTTCAGTTCTAGTTCAGTTCTAGTTCAGTTCTAGTTCAGTTCTAGTTCAGTTCTAGTTCAGTTCTAGTTCAGTTCTAGTTCAGTTCTAGTTCAGTTCTAGTTCAGTTCTAGTTCAGTTCTAGTTCAGTTCTAGTTCAGTTCTAGTTCAGTTCTAGTTCAGTTCTAGTTCAGTTCTAGTTCAGTTCTAGTTCAGTTCTAGTTCAGTTCTAGTTCAGTTCTAGTTCAGTTCTAGTTCAGTTCTAGTTCAGTTCTAGTTCAGTTCTAGTTCAGTTCTAGTTCAGTTCTAGTTCAGTTCTAGTTCAGTTCTAGTTCAGTTCTAGTTCAGTAGTTCTAGTTCAGTTCTAGTTCAGTTCTAGTTCAGTTCTAGTTCAGTTCTAGTTCAGTTCTAGTTCAGTTCTAGTTCAGTTCTAGTTCAGTTCTAGTTCAGTTCTAGTTCAGTTCTAGTTCAGTTTAAAAAAAATTTAGCTTGTGAGCAGATATTCTATAGAAAATGTTCTGATCATATGGGCAACTTTTCAATGTAAGTAAAACTTTGCTCAGTTTTAGGACTTTTCCACTAAGAGCTTGTTGATTTTTACAAAAAGCACACACAATATGAACATTTTTCATTATTTGCTATCTGGGAAAAATGTAGCTTTTTTCATTGATTAGATTATTCAAACGGTTTTTAATATCTTTCTTTGGGTATGAGAAAGTTTCATATGACTTCAAATCCAACATCAAAAACCGCCGACTATTTTTCTTTCTAACTACTTACTGTCCTTTAGTTTCAATCAAACTATAAATTACCAAAATGGAAGAATCAAAGAAAAGAAATCAATTTCTATAAGCTGAAGTTTTCATCGCAAACAAATCCATTTGAGTTTTGCTGTTATCGTAACCAAACCCAACCAACAATAGTAAATAATTCACTTGTTGCTCGTGTAGCGTTGGTGATGTTGTGGTTGTTTTCTTTTTTTTTCGTAAGGAGCGAGTGAGTGCTTTGTAACCGACTATCATGTGTTAAAAATCAAACCCATCATTATACACTGCCATCACTATCACTAGGACTAACTGCAGCAACTATGACTGCCACTAAAAGCTCCTCTTTAGTTTGTGCAACTACCATTTAAAACTCTTAACATTGTAAAACATTTATTGCCTTTAGTTTTGGCGCATGCGCCTTTTTTTGTTGTTGTTCTGTTTTTGGTGAATAAACATTGTTCGAAAATGAAATCATGTACAGTGGTGTTAGTTGCTAGAAATGTATGTAAACATTTAAATTAACTGGCATCAAGCTATTTTGTAACTTTATATATATGATCCACTGTGCTTCATATGTTGAGGCATTGCTTTGTCTCTACACAGAAAAGAAAATCGCATTGACAGTTAAAAATATTTAATATGCCATAAATACATAACCAAACCTATCGTTAAAAAGTCAAATGATTGCTATCAATAGCAATTGTTTTTTTTTTTCAGTTTCTACAACTGCCATCGACTACTTCTTCCTTCAGCTTATGGTTTGGCAGTTTGCTAGTACTACTCCTGACTCCAAAATATAAAAGACGTAGAAATTGTGCATCATTCCTGTAATGGAAAAATCGATCAAATCGTATGTACAAAAGTAGAAGAATACAATGATTTTTATGGCTGCAATTTTATATAAAACGTTTATTTTAAATTTAAAACTTCCTACTTGTATGAACGAATGTGTTAAGAGAGTTGTGTATAGTCGTACTGGTAGGAAACAACGCCACTATTCCAACAACTGCCCACACTTTGTGGCACGTTAATGTGCAACACTGAGTGCTTTGTGTGTGTATATGTGTTATGATAATGACAAGTCTTTAGCAAAGTCTTCCTTTTGCTGCACTTCTTCATTCACTGAATTTATAAGTACGAATTTATTAGTCTCTTCTTTTCTTAAGTCTTGTAGTAAATTACACTTTATATAAAAACGTTTTTCAATGGATCTTTTTTTTTTCCATATTTTATGCGTAAACGGGTGTTCAATGTACATCAGTTGATATTGATTGCAATAAGTTATCGATTTGTTTGGTATTAAATTGTGTTTTTTATTTATATTTATTTTTTTGTTATTAAAGTTTTCATTAGTGTTAATTTTGCTATCAAGTTCTGAATTTTGAATAAAAAGCTTTTAACAGTTTTCATAAGTCTAGACACCTGACTTATGAAAACTGTATAGTAAACTATCTTTTCTATAGAAGAGTTGGCCGTAAAATTTGATATCATTCTATAGAGAGAGACATTGGCCACAGATAGGAAATCGAGATTAGTGTAATAGATTCCCAGAGTAATCATGGCTCTAAACTGGAGAGAAAACGATTTTGGGGACCCGTCTAGCGTCCCCTAGCGTATGTACTTTATAGGGTCGGAAAATTGTATTGTGGAAATTACAAATGGAATGACAAACTTATATATTTTGGTTAATTTTGGTAAACGCTTTTCTAAAGAAAATACTATTTTCTCCAACTCTGTAGACATTTTTCAATTTTGTTGAAAATTTGCATTAAAATGAATAAAAATATATGTATGTATATAATATACATACATATAATGACATTTGCTAATCTTTGAATTAATATAAATAACATCGAAGTTCTATAGTTTGGCTTGTATTTTTGCATTTTATCTCAAACATAAGCAAAAAGCCAAAAAAAAAAAAAAAAAATCCAAAAATTTCTTACAAGAAAAATCCATCAACTGTATTTTTGACCCAGTAACGTTTGATGTTGATTATTTTTTTCTTTTTCATCCTCAATCTTTGTATGTTCCTCTCATCCACCTTCACCCAAAACAAAAGAAAAAAAGTCACCGTTAACATGACTTACAGGCATTATACTATTTCTTCTCGGGCTACTATAATCAAATAATGGATAAAATATCAATAAAAAGAATGACCATAGAAAATAATTTATTGTTTGTCTTAAAAAAAAAATTGTTTAAAAACAAAGACAACAACAATAAAGATAAGAGATAGAGGCTGAAAAAGTCAATATGTGGCATCTATCCATCGTTTAATGTAAAAAAATTAGAGGATTTATTGAATCTATATAAATTCTAGGCACTCTTCATTTCACTGGATAAGTTTTTTAGGTTGGTAAGAGGGTGTGTTGAATTATACAATTATAAAGTAGTATAGTTCATTGTAATACATATGCAATTAGTTATAATACATTATAATACAATTATAATGGATTATTATACATTATATTAGAATTATAATATATGATAGAGCTTTATAATGCAATTATAATGATTTATTATAGATTATAATGTGTTATATCAAATTATATTATAATTATAATGAGTTTTGTTATATTAAAATTCAATTATAACATGTCATAATTAATTATAATGCATTTATAATGAGCTATGAAACAACATAACTTATTATAATATATTATAATGAGCTACAATGCAACTATAATGTATTATAACATATTATAATGCTATTATAATATGTAATAGTTCTTAAAATACAATTATAAGATGCTATAATGTATTATAATATGTTATATTTCTCTATAATGCAATTATAATGAGTAATAATTCTGTATAAGGCAATTATAATTCGTTATTTCATATCGTAAGGCAGATTTATTAAATTATAGTTGTTTATAACGCAAATATATTGCATTATAATCTATTATAATTTATTATAATATATCATAATTTTATATAATGTACTTATAATATGTTATAATATATAATTATGTAATTTTATGAAGTCATAATGTATTATAATACATTCTTATTTAATTATAATATATTATAATTTGTTGTGTTTATTATAATACAACTATTATTTCAATTTATAGGTTGGAAGAAGGATGTATGCGATCCAAAAAAATATACATAGGTCTCTATGGGGCCTGCTTTGCACTCTTTTTCATGAACAATTTTTGGTGAAAAAATCTTATAAAATATAGCTCAACTTCAGAAACTCAGTTTCTTAGGCTTAGATCCATACTTCTGAGTGCTTTTTAGAGATGTTATATTTGGAATAACATCGCTCTCAAGTTATTTGAATCTAATTTCTGCGGAAGTATTCCAGAGTTTCACTGCCATCTCCACATGCTCTGCATTCATCTGAATCCCTTCGTCAAATTTTGTATAGCCGTGTGTCCACTATGATATGTACTCACAGTTAATTTATTCCAAGAGTCCGTATGACATTCTCTCGATCATGTTGTTAATTCCTCCCTCTTAGCTTCGAATAGTCGAGTAATCAAATTCGCTCTTTTATTGCCGATTATCTCCGAGTGGCCTGATGGCCATATGTGGCAAAGTTTACCACTGAAAGGCTATTTGGCTTTGGATCTCCTACAGTCTAATACGATTTTAGATTAATTCCTATCAGATGATATCGAACTAATTGCGTTTTGGTTGTCAAAAACTCAATATATTTTACAGATTCAGTGTTGTGACTAGGAGGCTTCTTGACTTAATCTCATTGAGGTCACTCTAAAAATATAAGAGCTGTTCCATAACTTGTCGATTTCGTAATACATATAGTTATTGGACCCTGAGAAACACGTGTAAATTTGATGAGAAAAAATTTAAAAAAATAATACCAGAAGCATTAGATTGAAATCTAGAAAAAATACAAATTTATTATTAATAAGTACTTATTGTTATATTGAAGTAACATTAGCAGTTGAAATCATTTGTTATGCTAAAAGGGATTTCAAAAGCTTTGTTTTTTTTTTGCCCACAAAAAAGAAATTAAAGTTACTTAATTACAAAAAGACCACACAGAAAGTGTTTTATTAATGAATTACCAGTTTATGCTTCTTAATATATATTTCGGTATATTTTGCAAAGTCATAATGTAAAAAAGTTATAAATTAAAAAATATATTTATAAAAAACCTTAAAAAGTTTCACAGAGTTTTGGTTATAAATTCGTTCTTTTTTTCTCTAACAAACAATAAATGATTGTTTCAGGTTCAGTGGAGATCATAATTCAATTTAAATACTAGTATGACCAATTGACCACATTTGTTTAAGGCCTTAAATTCTTTAAGACATACAATGAAGAAAAAACAAGAAGTATGTATATTAAAAATACCTTAGCAAACCGAGTCACGATGAAGATCAAGCCAAAAAAAGTCCAAAAAAATCTAAATATTTAGACAAAAATATTCAAACAAAAGAAAAACTATTGGGCTACACTTTATTCTCGAAATAAGAAAAAAATACGAAAAAAATCGGAGATGTTTTACCAAAAATGGTTTATACAAAGTCATAAATCAACTAGCAACTATAAACCATACTTGCAACATAGAAAACTAACTTTTTTTATATATATTCAAATTTAAGTATGGCCTTATGTATAGAAAAAAAAACTCCAAATATTTAACAACAGCAACATACAACATATTTTTGTGTGCTAAACTTTTAAATCAAACAAAAGGATTTAAATGAAACTACAAATCAATAATAAAACACGACATTGAAACTCGAAACAATTTATTTGCTACAAAAAACAAACCAACCAACAAATACACATTTTTAGCCATATTTTATAAATATTTTGTTTGTTGTTGTTTTTCTATGGCCAAAATTCCATTTTGCCATTTAACATCTTCTTTTAAACGCATATAAACTACTTGATTAACCCACTGAGCTTTTCTCATGACTTAAAACCAATATATAATGCAAATTTTTTTTGAACTGCTCAGCAGCCAGCAGCTTGTGGCCTAAACGCTAATATATGCTGTATAATAAAAATCTAGCAAAAGAAGTCTTCTTTACTGAAAATGAAGATGTTTCAGAGACACATTTTGCTTTGAGTAGAAGTGATGTTTATAACTCACCAAATTGGTTGCTACCAAAAAAACAAAAAAAATATCGACCATCACTTCTCTAAATCATTTACATACATGAAAATTTACATAACGAAGTTGTTTTTGGCCATGATTCAATGTAAATGCTTTTATTTTATTTCATAGACAATTCGAAATAACAATTAGACCAGTTTACCGCGATGTAGCCAAATGTATTGCTATGTGGCAGCTTCCTTAGTGGAAAGGAGAGTTTAATCTTGGTTACCGAAATTATAGTCTTTTGAAAGATTAAATTTTCAATAGAAAATTTTTTAATTTAAAGAAGAGATTTTCTATAGAAAATTTGTTCATTTCAGGGAACAATTTTCTAAAGAAAATTTGTTCATTTCAAAGAACAATTTTCTATAGAAAATTTGTTCATTTCAAAGAACAATTTTCTATAGAAAATTTGTTCATTTCAAAGAACAATTTTCTATAGAAAATTTCTCCATTTCAAAGAACAATTTTCTATAGAAAATTTCTCCATTTCAAAGAACAATTTTCTATAGAAAATTTGTTCATTTCAAAGAACAATTTTCTATAGAAAATTTGTTCATTTCAAAGAACAATTTTCTATAGAAAATTTGTTCATTTCAAAGAACAATTTTCTATAGAAAATTTGTTCATTTCAAAGAACAATTTTCTATAGAAAATTTGTTCATTTCAAAGAACAATTTTCTAAAGAAAATTTGTTCATATCAAAGAACAATTTTCTATAGAAAATCTTTTCATTTCAAAGAACAATTTTCTATAGAAAATTTGTTCATTTCAAAGAACAATTTTCTATAGAAAATTTGTTCATTTCAAAGAACAATTTTCTATAGAAAATTTGTTCATTTCAAAAACAATTTTCTATAGAAAATTTGT
>NW_023995548.1:77500-111882 GCF_015586225.1 Lucilia sericata | reverse complement strand
GTTAGTTAGTTAGTTAGTTAGTTAGTTAGTTAGTTAGTTAGTTAGTTAGTTAGTTAGTTAGTTAGTTAGTTAGTTAGTTAGTTAGTTAGTTAGTTAGTTAGTTAGTTAGTAGTTACTTAGTTAGTTAGCGCCTTTAACGGTAATTTCATTTAGCAACTGTACAAACCTCTAGCTAATGTTCCTTGCTAAACTACAAGATGATTCATAAATGCACATATTTTTACCTTGTCAGGGTTCAACACACAAACATGTACATTCCTTACGATAATGTACGTGTTTGAATTTTTGTTCACGCTAGCAAATTTGTTAAAATAGTAGAGTTGTATTTTTCGGAAGATGGCATGAATAAAAAATGGCGCAGTTTTTGTTTTTATGTTTAAAATTAAAAGAAAATCAGTTACAACTCTTAAAAATAACAATATTAACATAACTACATAAATAAAGAAGTCCAAGTATACCTTTCTTAAGATTTTTTCTGAATTCTATTTTTGTCACATAAAATAATAGAATAACTTTTTAAGAGAAAAAAATTGTTAGTTATAGTTTTTTGTCGTTATTATACAAACCTCTTTTTTTTAACATTAACTCCATTTGCTAATAAACAAAAGCTTTATAAACAAATTTTTTAAATTAATTTTTTTTACAATTTTTATTTAAACCAGTTACAAATTTTTTTTCATTATTATTATTATTTATTATTTTTCAATTAATTTTTAATGATTCTACACAGGTGTTTTATTTTTATTATTATTATTAAATTATTATTATTTAATGATTTATTTGCATTACAATTTGTTGTTAGTTTTCAACAATTAACATTTCTTTAAAGTATTATTATTTCTTCACAATTGTTTTGTTTGTTTGTTTTTGTCTCGTACTTACAAATTACTAGTTGTAATAATTTTGTTTTTGATTTTATTTATATGTATTTTTCAGTTGTTCAAAATCTAAAATTTTTTAAATTTATTTTTAATTAATTTTTTTTGTTGTTATTATGTTTGTTTGAGTTGTGTAAAAGTTTTTTTTCTATACTTTTATCAAAAAAAGATCATTTAATATTTGTGACAAAATTAATTAAACTAAAAAAATATTTATGATAATAGATAGTCTAGTGAATAGACTAGTTAATAATCTATTCAATAGACTAGCTAACAGTCTAGTCAATAGAATAGTCTAGTTAACAGACTAGATGATAGTCTAGTCAATAGACTAGCAAATAGTCTAATTACTATTATAGTCAATATACTAGCTAATAGTCTAGTCAATAGACTAGCTAATAGTCTATTCAATAGACTAGTTGATAGTCTAGTCTTTAGACTAGTTAATAGTCTATTCAATAGACTAGTTAGCTGATAGTCTAGTTAATAGACTAGCTGATAGTCTGGTCAATAGACTAGACTAGTCAGTAGACTAGCTGCTAGTATAGTCAATAGACAAGCTAATAGTATAAACAATAGTCTAGTAAATAGTCTTATCAAGAGACTAGTTGATAATCTAGTCAATAGACTTGCTAATAGTCTAGTCAATAGACTATAAAAAAGTCTAGTCAATAGACTAGACTAGTCAGTAGACTAGCTAATAGTCTTGTCAATAGACTAGCTAATAGTCTAATCAATAGACTAGCTGATAGTCTAGTCAATAGACTAGCTTATAGTCTAGTCAATAGACTAGTACTTTTGTTAGTCCATTGACTAGTACATAGATTAGTCCATTGGTTAGTACATAGATTAGTCCATAGATTGCTCTATAGACTAGTCCATAACCTAGTCAATAGATTAGTCAACAATCTAGGTAAAATAATAGTCAATAGATTAGTTTAGACACTAGTTAATAGATTAGCGCATTGATTAGATAATAGATTAGTGCATGGAATAGTCCATAGACTAGACCAATGAAAAGATCATAGACTACTCAATAGATTAGTCAGGCCAGTTAATGAACAAACCCATAGACGGGTCCGTAGATTAATCCCTAGTCTAGACTATAGCCTAGTCCGTAGTCCGGGCTATAACATAGCCTATAGTTTGTATTATAGCCTAGTCCATCGTCTGTACTATAGCCTAGTCCCTAGTCTGGACTATAGCCTAGTCCTTAGTGTGGACTATAGCATAGTCCTTAGTAAGTACTATAGCCTAGTCCTTAGTATGGACTATAGCCTAGTCCTTAGTATGGACTATAGTATAGTCCATAGTTTATGCTATAATCTAGCCTATAGTCTGCATTATAGTCTGCATTATAGTCTAGTAAATAGTTTGGATTATGGTCTAATCTGGTCTACAGCTTAATCTATAGTTAAGACTATTGTCTAGTCCATACTCTGGACTATAGTCTTGTCTATTTATAAACTTTTTGACAAAAATAATTTGATAAAAATTGTGTAATTTTTAGAATTTTCACGATTTAACAAAAAAAAATTATTTCTGCGTTTTCTTTAAATTATAATTTTTTTTATTAATTTTCTTTTATTAAAATTTTCTTACTATTACAATTACTTTTGTTTAATAGTTTTGATTGCAATTTTTTTTGATTCCTTTTTAAACATTGACAATTACAAGTTGTTTTTTTTTTAATTTTTTTTTATAATTCATCTTGCCTTAAAAATTATTATTATTATTAATAATTTTTTGTAATAAATTTGCTATTTTCATCAAAAAAATTCTAATAATTTATTATATTTTTTTTTTGAGTGTCTGTGTGTGTGTATGTGTGTTTTTAAAGCTTTTTCTTTTGAAATTTGTATTGAGTTTACTTTTATTTTTTAAATTACGCACAATTTTTTTTTCGCTCTCACAAGTTTTTTTTTATTAAATTTCATGTAAATATTATTTGATATTTGCAATTTAATTTAAATTTATTTAAAATGTTCTAATTAATTAATGTTATTATTTATTTAATTTGTTTATAATGTATTTAATTAACTGGTGACAGGCACAATCTCTGCAAATTCACAACAATTATTTTATTATTTATATAATTTGTTTATACTTATTACTAGTTTTTTTTTTTGAGATTTTTTTTAAATAATACACACAATTTTGTTTTTTTTTTTTTTTTTGTTTTTGGTATTGAAATTATTTTAGTATAAACTATAGGGTGATTTGATAACTGTTATAAATACTGATCTGTGGAGTAGTGCAATTACTAGTATATGGACTAGACTATGAACTAGTCTATTAGCTAGTTTATGCTTAAGTCTATGATATAGTATATTTTCCAAACTTTTTTTTGTTGTAAAATAACAATTTTCAAATCACTCCACTTTTCGCATTATATCCATTATGGGTTTTAACATAAATACATTTTATTAATTATATAAAACAAAGCCTAATTGAAACCTTTTGTTGCAGCAAATTAATAATTATGATATAGAAAATGCTAACAAATATACATACATATTTATAAATTAAAAAATATAACAGTTTTTCAATAAAAACTAAACAAAATGGTCCTTCGCTAGTTAAATTTAGAATTGCAATATCAAAAATAAGGTATACTTTTAGGATGGTAAATTAAAAGTTATAACAGTTAAATTAGTTTAAATAAATTTTCTTAATAAAACCTAAACAAAATGGTCCTTCGCTAGTTAAATGTATATTTTCAAGTTCAAAAGCCAAGCATACTTTTAGGATGGTAAAAAAGAAAAACTATATATTCTTTTAAGAGTCAAAATAGACTCTTAAAAGACTAAAACTATTCTATAGACTGATCTATAGACTATTCTATAGGCTAGTAAGAGTACTGTTAGAGTTGTCCATAGACCAGTTTCGTAGACTAGACAGAAGATCTCAGAACAGTCAGCAGTCTAGATATAATCAATTGACTGATCCATTGTCCTGACAATAGACTAGTCCATAGATTAATTCATAGTCTTGTTCGCTAATTAGACAATTGATCAGCCTATAAATAAGACCATAGATTAGTCAAGAGACTAATTTGTGGACTACACCATATAATAGTCAATAGAACAGTTCTAGACTATGAAGTATTCAATAGATCAATTAATCGATTTATCCATAGACCAGTACGTAATTTGGTTCAAAGACTGGTCCATAGACTAGCCCATAAACTAGTTCATGGACTAATTCATAGACCATAGAACTGCCTATAGCCTTGTTAAATGACCAGACAATTTAATGGTCTATAGACCAGGGAATAGACAATATAATCGTAGTTAGACTAATCTATTGAATAGTCCATAGTCTAGTATATATACCAGTTTTGTAGACTAGTCAAAAGACTAGACTATAGACTAGACAAAAGATTAGTCCATAGCCTAGACAATAGACTAGTTCATACACTAGTATATAGACTAGTCAATAGACTAGTACACTGATTAGTCAATAGACTAGTTCTGTTATACAGAAAGTTTTTTTTATAGAAGAAATTTGTTATACAGAAAGCTTTTTATAAAAAGTTTATTTTTATAAAAAGAAGGAACAATTTTTTAGAGAAAACTTTTTTAAAGAAACGTGTCTTTAGGGAAACTTTTGCGAAAGCTTTCTACAGAAAAAACTGTAATACAAAGAAAATTTTTTAGAAAATACTGTCATATAGAAAGCTATCTATAGTATATAACTGTTATATCGAGAGCATTCAATATAAAAAACTGTTATACAGAAAATTTTATTATATAAAACAAATTTACAGAAAGTCATCTATAGATATAACTGTTATACATAACGTTTTTTGTAGTTTTTTGAATTAACTGTTATACGGAAAGTTTTCTAAACAAAAAGCTGTTATACGAAGAATTTTCTTTAGGAAATTCTGTTATATGAAAAGCTATCTGTAGAAATAACTATTATACCGAAAGCATTCAATTAAAATAGCTGTTATACAGACAGTTGTCAATAGAATAAACTCTTATATAGAACATTTCTTATAAAAAAGCTATTATACAGAGAGTCATCTAAAGACATAACTGTTATACTAAAGTTTTGTGTCTAAAACTGTTATTCTAAAAGCAGTATAATAAAAAACTGTTATATAGAAAGTTTTTTGTATATAATAATACAAGTTTTTGTGGAATTAACTGTTATACATAAAGCTTTCTACAGAATAAACTGTTATACGGAATGTTTTCTATAGAAAAAGCTGTTATACAAAGAATTTTCTTTAGGAAATTCTCTTATATGAGAAGCTATTAGTAGAAATAACTATTATACCGAAAGCATTCAATTGAAATAACTGTTATACAGAAAGTTGTCAATAGAAAACACTGTTATATAGGATATTCTTATAAAAAAGCTATTATACGGAATGTCGTCTAAAGACATAACTGTTATACGGAAAGTTGTGTATAAAAAGCTGTTATACGAAAAGCATTGTAATAAAAAAACTGTTATATAGAAAGTTTTTTGTATATAATAAAAGCTTTTTGTGGAATTAACTGTCATACAGAAAGATTTCTACAGAAAAAACTGTTATACAGAATGTTTTCTATAGAAAAAACTGTTATACAAAGAATTTTCTTTAGGAAATATTGTTATATATAAAGTTATCTATAGATTATAACTGTTATACGGAATGTTTTGTATAAAAAAACAGTTATACGAAATGCTTTGTAATAAAAAAACTGTTCTATAGAAAGTTTTTTGTATATAATAAAAGCTTTTTGTGTAATTAACTGTTATACAGAAAGCTTTCAACGGAAAAAACTACATACGTAGAAAACTATAGAAAAACTGTTATACAATGAATTTTCTTAAAAAAAAACTGTTATACACAAAGCTTTCTATAAAATGACTTTTATACCGAAAGTATTCAAAAGAAATAACTTTTATACAGAAAGCGTTCAATAGAGAAAACTGTTATACTGAAACATTTCTATAAGCAAACTATTATACAGAAAGCCATCTGTAGATATAACTGTTATATGGAAAGAAAATTCTCTATAGAAAAAACTGTTATACAAAAAATTTTCTTTGGGAAATTCTGTTATATGGAAAGTTATCTATAGATTATAACTGTTATAAGGAAAGTTTTCTATAAAAAAATCGTTATACGAAAAGCTTTGTAATAAAAAACTGTTCTATAGAAAGTTTTTTTTTTATATAATAATAAAAGCTTTTTGTGGAATTAACGGTTACGCTGAAAGCTTTCAACATAAAAACTGTTATACAGAAAGTTTTCTATAGAAAAACTGTTATACAAAGAATTTTCTTTAGAAAAAACTGTTGTACTGAAACATTTCTATAAGCAAACTATTATACAGAAAGCCATCTATAGATATAACCGTTATACGGAAAGTATTTTTATAAAAAAAACTTTTATACGAATTTTTTTATAAAAAAACTATAATACGAAAAGCTTTGTAATACAAAAGACTTTATATAAAAAACAGTTTAAACAGAAAGTTTTTTGTATAAATACCTACAGGGAAACTGTTATACAGGAAGCATTTGACATAAATTTGTTAAAGGAATAACAGTTATACCGAAAGCTTTCAATAGAAATAACTATTGGGCTAGTCCCCAGATTAGTCAATAGACTTATCAATAGACTAGTTGCTAGACTAGTCCTAGTCTATAGGCTAGTTCATTGAATGTTTCGTAAATTAGTCTACAGACTGCTCCATCCAATTATCTATAGACTGGTCAATAGATTAGAACGTGGTATTGCCTGGTCTATGGTCAATAATTTAAAAAATCTAAATTTTCTGAGTATTATTTTTTTGATCTTTTAATCCAAATATTTTAAGAACAAATAAAATTCTTAAAAGAAATTTTATCAACCTAAAAGTATGCTTAGTTTTTTTTAATAAACTAAAATTAGGCTTAAAAAACATTAGTCAATTTGCTATTTTTTTCATTAGGATCTTGTTATAATTGTCTTTATAACTTTTTTTTTTTAAACATTACAGATTTATTAACTAAAAATTGTTATTATTATTACTAAATATTATTATTGTTTTTTTAATATATTATTTTATATAAACTTATGCTGTTTTTTACAAAATTATAAGACCCTGTTTTATTAAATTATTATTTTCAATCTTATTTATTTATAAAATTAACAATTTTTATTTCGTTTTTTTATTATTATTTTTAATAAACTATGCAACATTTTAAATTTATTTTTGCTTATTTTCAAATTATTTACAAGAGTTTTTGTTTTTGTTTTTAAATACTAAACATTGTGAGTGTGTTTTCCTTTTTTCATACAACTTTTTCATTTCATTTCAATTTCAGTTATTTTTTCAGTTTCTAGTACTTTTTTTGCGTTTTTTCCAGTGTCAATTTCTTATAATAATACATCTAATATTTTTTGTTTAAATATATATTTTTTTTATAAAATAATTAACAAACAAGCTCGATTTTTTTCAACAACTAACTACACACTTAAAATTTTAAACTTAATTTAAACTTTTAATTAATTCTTATTTTTCACAATTTGTGTAAATTGTTTGTGTGGGAGTGTGGGTGTGTTTTGTTAATTCATGTCAAGCATTATAGTAAAAAATTGTTGTTGTTTGTAGGAAATGTCGCAGGAAGTTGAAGAAGTTTTTAGGAGAAAAATCAGAAATATAATTAAATTTTAACAAATTTCGAACATTTAATATTCCGCTTTTTTAAGATTTTTTTTAATTAAGAATATTTTTTGCACAAGTTAATAAACATTCTCTTTCAAAGCTTTCTATAGCTCTTAAACAGAATGTTTTTTTATAGAAAATTGTTTATACAAACAGTTTTCTGTAAAAAGCTTCTATGCACAAAGCTTTTTATAGAAGAGATCTGTTATAAATAAAGCTTACTATATAAACATTTTGTTATAAAGAAAGCTTTCTTCAGAAGAAATGATTATACTGAAAGCTTTCTGTTAAAAGTCGGATATACAGAAAGTTATCAATAAAGAAACAACAGAAAACTTTTTGTAATAGAACTATTTCTGAAAGCTTTTCATCAAGACAATTTTCTACAAGAAAACAAAAAGCTTTCTATAGAAAAACTCTTAAACAGAATGCTTTCTATAGAAAATGTTTTATACAAAAAGTATTCTATAAAAAACTTCTATGTACAAAGCTTTCTATAGAAGAGATCTTAATAAAGCTTAAAGAGAGTTATAAATAAAGCTTAATATGTATGTATAAGCATTTTGTTATAAAGAAAACTTTCTTTAGAAGAAATGATTATACTGAAAGATTTCTATAAAAATCAAATGTACAGAAAGTTAGCAATAAAGTTTTCAGAAAGCTTTCTATAACAAAACTGCTGCTTAAAGCTTTCGATCAAGACACTTTTCTATAAGAAAACAATTCTTTCTATAGAATTAATGTTCCAAAGAAAACTTTCTGTATAAACATCTGTTGTAATAGAGAAATCTGTCTAAAGAGAAAACTATCGTAATAAAAGTTTCTTTTATTGAAGAAATCTGTTATAAAGAAAGCTTTCTAAAAAAAGTTGTTTTGTGGAAAGAATTCTTATGGGAAGAAACTGTTATAAAGATAAATATCTATAAAGAAACTGTTATACAGAAAGCATTTTTTAAAAAGCTTTTTCCAGAGAAAACTATTATACTACAGAGAAAACTGTTATACAAACGAAAAGCTTTTTCTAGAAAATAAATGCTATATCGAAAGCTATCTATAAAGACAACAACTATACTGAAACATTTTTGGAAAGAACAATTATATGGAAAAACTGTTATAAAAAAATTTTGTTACATAAAGCTTTTTACAGAGAAAACTATTATTCATCGAATTGTACAGAGAAAACTGTTATATTTATATGTAAATCTTTCTATAAAAAAAAAACTTTTATACAAAAACTTTCAAAAAATTCTATAGAAAATAAAAACTGTTACAAAGAAAGAAATCTATAGTTATAACTGTTATACGGAAAAAGTTATAAAAAAAACTATTCTACAGAAAGTTGTTATATAGAAAGCTTTCTATAATTTTTTTTTTAATAGAAAGAGCTTTTAAAGGAAAAACTTTTTTGTAGAGGAAACCGTTATAAAAAATATGTCTTTAAGGAAATGTTAGTCGGAAAGCTTTGTAATGTCAAAGACTATATAAAAAGCTGTTATACAAAAGCTTTTTGTAGAAAAAAAATTGTTATACAGAATTTTTTTATAAAAAACTATTATACAGAATGCCATCTATAGATATAACTGTTATACAGTAAGTTTTTTTATAACAAAAGTTATACAGAAAGCTTTGTAATGCAAAAGACTATATATAAAGCTGTTATACAAAAGGTTTTTGTAGAAAAATTTCGTTATACAAAAAGCTTTTTATAGAGAAAACTGTTATATAGATAAATGTCAATAGGGAAACTGTTATATAAACAACTTTTTATAGAAAATAGTTAGTATTATACAGAAAGCTTTTTTATAGAAACAACTGTTATATAGAAAAATGTCTGTAGGGAAACTGTTATACAAAAAGTTTTCTTTAGAAAATAATTATAATACAGAAAGTTTTCTACAGATTAAACTCTTATACAAAGAATTTTCTTTAGAAAAAAATGGTTATACGGAAAGTTTTCTATAGAAAATGACTCTTATAACGATTTTCTAATACCTATTTTTCAGTATAACAGTTATACCGATAATAGTTTTTCCTATAACACAAATAACTATTATACGGAAAGCTTTTTAGGAAAAAATACTGCTATATATACAAATTTCCATATAAAAAACTATTATACGGAAACATTTCTATAGAAAAATCTTGTCATATTGTTATACCTTTTTGTAAGAAAACGTTTTTTTTTTTTTTGAGAAAACAGAAAGCTTTCTATAGAAACATTATAACAATAGAAAGTTTTCCATAGAAAACAATTTCATATTGTTATAGCTTTTTGCAGAAAAAACTGTTATACGGAAAGCTTTTTTTTTGAGAAAACAGAAAGCTTTTTGTAATCTCTTAAAATCCTAAATGTTTAATACGTCTAAAAAGGCTGGAATGTTTTTTAAGAATAAAATTTATTTAAAAAAATAAATACTTTTTGACGTATCGAGTACCAAAAATAGGGACTATTTCGACTGAGAAATCTTAAGCTTTAAATGTAACGCTTTCAGTTTATTCAGCTAACTTTGCAGACAAATGTTTTTGCAATCGTTTTCACTGAAAATCTGATTATTTTTCGTAGTATTTACCACCAGAGCGTATGAAGGTTAAAAAAATACATATCACTCATACGTCTACTGTTATTTCCATAAGCTGATATTATATAGAATACATCGAAGCAAAACTTTATGACAAAAAATGTAACAATTTCTTAAAATTATTTAAAAATATTATTAGAAACATCTTCAAAATCTGAATTTCACACATTTATTTTTGGCAAAACAATATTTGATATTCTAATGTTTCCGGAAAGAAAACAAAAAATACTCTAATATCCGCTCATTGAACAAACACATTAAATAATAATAGATATGTGTGAGTGTATAAGAGAGAGTTTTGTTTACTTAGATTTGTGTGGGAGGAAAAATGAGAAAAAACTATATGTGTTTGTTTGTTTGTGTATTAAAAAGTTGAAAATTGCTGTTGTTGTTGTATTCATACAATGTTTACATTTAATCTTTTGTGTCCGTTGTTCTGTGTTTGTTGTCATGTAACATTCTTTGTTTTTTTTGTTCTTGTTATTTAACTACTATTTACTTTACCATCATGTCATTTCTTTGTTATTTGTCACTCTTGACTTTGTACAGTAGTTTACTGTTTTTGTTGTTGTTTAAATACAAACATACATAAAACATGACTATGCCTGTTCTGCAGTCTCCATATTCATGAGTACAAGTGTTGTTTTTTTTTGTTTGGTTTTGTGTTTATGTAGTTGAGAGGGTGTTTTCTTTTACTTTTTTTTTATTATTATTTACAAGTTGTTCATTTCATATTTTGTTTTTACTGGTTCATTTGTTATTTTTTTACAAGTTCTTTTTTGTAGTAGTTTTGTGCGTGTTTTTCAGTTTTGTTTATTCATTTTATTTTATGTTTTTTTTAGTTTTTTCCTTTTACTAGAAATTTTTACAAATAACAACAAAAACAAAACACCCAAAATAAGAGTGGGTAAGAAGTGGCTGCAGCAGCAAAATAAAAAAGAGCAGCTTTCTGGTATTATTAAGAATTCATTGAATGCTACAGGTTGTTGGTTTTAATTGGAGAGTGTAAAACTGTTTACATTTGGAGAAAAAAAGGAAATATGTAAAATAGCACAGTGGGTTGTTAGGTAGGAAATGTGGTGAATATTAAATAATAATTGTTTTGTACTTATTTAAACAAATAGCCCCTAGACAGTCTTCAAAGTTTAGCCTGGACTATAAACTTTTCTATAAGCTAGTCTTTGTTATAGTTTTATATTTATTCTATTAACTAGTCTACGGACTATTCAATGGACCAGCATATAGGCCAGTCAATGAACTAGTCTATGTATTAGTCTTTGAAATAGTTTATGAACTTTTCTGTGGATAAGCCTATAAACTAGTCTGTGGACCTATGTATTAGTCATTAAATTAGTCTGTGGACTATTTATATACTAGTTTATGGTTCAGTCTATGTACTAATTTATTACATGATCTATGTACCAGTCTACGAACTAGACTATCAACTAGTCTTTAGACTAGTCTTTCAACTAATTTATGGATTAATCTAGTCTATGGGCTAGGCAATAAAAAAGTATATGGACTAATATATTAAATAGTTAATGGACTAGTCTATGGACTAGACCACCAGTTACTCCATGGACTAGTCTATCAACTGGCCTATGAAATAGTCTAGTGACAATATCATTAACTAGTTTTTGGACTAGTCTATCAACTGGATTATTAACTACTCCAGCAATTAGTCTACGGTCTAGTCCAGCAACTTGTCTATGGACTAGTCCAGCAACTTGTTTATGGACTAGTTTATGGACTAGTTAATCAACTGTTAGATGGACTAGTACGTCAACTTGTGGACTATGGACTAGTCTATGGACCAAATCTACCGAATAGTGCATGGACTAGTCCATCAACTAGTCTATAAACAGGCCTATGAACTAGGCTAGGAACTAGTCTATGGACCAATCAATCAACTAGTCTATGGACTAGTCAATCAACAAGTCTATGAACTAGTCTTTCTAGTAGTCTATGGACTAATCTATCGAATAGTCTATGGACTAGTGTATCAACTTGTCTATGGACTAGTCTATCAAACAGACTATCTTCTAGTCTATGGACTAGTTCATCAATTACTCTATGGCCTAGTTTATCAAGTGGTCTACGAACTAGTCTATCAACTAGTCTATGGAATATTCCATCAACTAGTCTATAAACAGGCCTATGAACTAGTCTATGGACCAGTCAATCAACTAGTCTATGAACTAGTCTTTTTGATAGTCTATGGACTAATCAATGAAATAGTCTATGGGCTAGTGTATCAACTTATCTATGGACTAGTCTATCAAACAGACTATCAACTAGTCTATGGACTAGTTCATCAATTATTCTATGGCCTAGTTTATCAACTGGTCTACGAATTAGTCCATCAACAAGTCTATGGGCTAGTCTATCAAATAGTTTATAGACCAGTCTATCAACTAGTCTCTGGACTAGTCTAAATCTATCAGCCTATCAACTATTCTCTGGACTGGTCTATCGTATATTCCATCTACTGTTCTTTCAAATAGTCCATGTAAAATTGTTTCAAATAGTCAATGGACTGACTATCCAATTGTTTCTGGACTAGTCCATCAACTATTCTATCAACTAGTCTATATATTATTCTATCAAATAGTATACGAACTAGTGTATCAACTAGTCTTTGGATTAGAATATTAACTGTCCTATGAACTAGTCTTGTAACTATTATATGAATTAGTCCATCAACTAGTTAATGGACTAGTCTATCACCTAGTCTCTGGACTGGTCTATCATATAGTCTTTCAAATAGTCCAGGGAATAGTCTATCAACTAGTCTATAGAATAGTTTATCTTTTATATAGACTAGAATAGTCTATCAACTAAATAGTCTTTGGACTAATCTATGGAATAGTCTACGGACTAGTGTATAAACTAGTCTATGGACTAGTCTATCATCTAGTCTATGCAACAGACTAGTCTATCAACTGGACTATGAACAAGTTTATGGACTTTTTCACCACCTAATCAATGGACTAGCCTAGTCTGTGAACCTTGTCTATCAAGTAGTCTATGGACTAGTTTATCAACTACAACTAGTCTATTAACTAGTCTCTCATATAGTATATGGACTAGTCTATTAAATAGTCCATGGAATAGTCCAAATCGACTAGTTTATCAACTACTTTCTGGACTAGTCCATCAACTATTCTATCTACTACTCTATGGACCAGACTAGTCTGAAGGGGATAAAAGTTTTATAGTTCTTAATATTCTATAGCTGAAATGCAATTCGAAAGTTTATAGTAAGACCATTGTGCGTATATTCTGTCTGTCTGCCCATCTATCTGTCTGTCTATCTGTCTGTCTGTCTGTCTGTCTGTCTGTCTGTCTGTCTGCCTCTCTGTCTGTCTGTCTATTGATGCACAGTGGTATAGAAATAAAAAATAGGGAAACAGTTCTGCAATTGCTGCACGACTGGCTGGCTATTTGAAATTTCATATGCGTTTTATATATTTTAAAAAAGTTTATAAAATTTCCTATCCATTGATATATAATACATCAACTTTGCCATTTTCACATATAAAATGAAGGAAAGCTTTAACAGGGACAGCGAAGTACACTGCATTTAACTAGTGTTCTTTATAATTCACTGTTGAGTGTTAAAAATTCGTTTCTAGTTTACTACAATATTCCTCCTCATTTTGCTCTAGCTTACACTTATTTTAGGTTTTTGTTTCTGTTTGTGATTTTTTGAAATTTTTGTATTTTTTCTTGTTATTAAAAGTAGATTTTAGGTTGTTTTCCTTCCGTTTTTTGTGGGGTTTTGTTTTACACATTTTTTTTTTAGTAAAGTCCTTTACGCTTTTGTTTTAATTTTTTTTTTTGGTTTTGTTCCTGTTGTTCATATTCATGTTAATGGCAGCTTTAGGGCTCATTGTCAAAAAAAAAAAAAAAAAAATATATACTAAAGGTATAAATAAATATATACTAGTTATATATGGCTACATACGTACATACATACACAAGTTATCAAGGCCGTCATTTAGTCTTAGTCTCAATCAACAGCTGTAATTTTAACTTTACTAAATTTTTAGGTTACTCCTGGTTGCTCCAATTTTTCAACATCTATTGTGTGTGGGTGTGTGTTTAGTAGCTTGTTTATTTTATAAAATTAATTTTATTAAATCTCTATTTTTGGGCTTTTGTCTGACATTGTTAGATGTTGTTTGATGAATATTGTGGCTGTTGTTCGTCCTGCTCGTCCTGTTGCTGCTGCTTCAGCTGTAGTATTGTACTTGTAGCAATTTGTGGTTATTTATAAATTATCATTTGTTATGGAATTTGTTGCAAATGAGGCAAAGGATATTGTTGTGGCTGTGGTAGCAAAATTTGCTGTTGGTTGTAATGTTGCTGTTGCGGTTGTAATTGTTGTTGTTGCTGCTGTTGATGAGCCCCACCAGCTGCGACTGCTGCCGCCGCTAATGTTGAGGTAGTGGCTGCCAGTAGTGATGATGCAGTCTCTGTGAAATTTTTACCAAAACGTGCTCTATCCATGGTCTCCTTCATTAAACGTTCATTTTCCTGACGAACTAAAGTTTGTTTAGATTGATAGGGGGTGGAAGGAAGAACAAATGTTTGCATATTAATACAAAAATGTTTATAAAAGGTTATTAATAATAATAAAATAAAGATAAAAGTAAATTAGAAAAGTTATTATAAAGGTTTTTTTTTCTTTTCTTCTTTATTTTTTTTTTAAATGGAACATTTTATTTTTATGAATTTGGTTTTGGTTTTAGTTTGTTTTTGAACTTGTTTTTTCTTTGATTTATTTTTTCTAAAAACTGTTGATGCTTTTGGTTAGAAACTGTAGTCAAAGTAAAGGCCTGTTGATGAATGTTTAAAATGTTCATCAATCCAGACTATTTACTTTAAATACAATTTACCATTAGTATAATATTATTTATTTATATTTGATTTTAACACTTACAATGGCTGTAAATTTTGTGTAAAAAATTATTTCACACACACCGGTTTTTCTAACTAAAAAATATTTTTTTCCTGAAAAAAAAAAAACACCTTAAAGTAGGCTTTATATGTTGTTTTATTTAACACCCCTTAATGTAGGCTTTGGTTTTTGATTTATAACTGCATACATATATAAATATTAAGTTGTGTGAGTATATAAAATAAATTCGTTTGGTTTCTATATTTCGTTTTAAGTTCTTTGTTATACAAGGACACCATTTAAATAATGTTTTCCTTTCTTTGCCAATCCAAAAAGTATGCTTTAAATTATTAAGTAAAGTTAGTCTATTGATTATTCTATGTATTAGTCTATTGACTTGTGTATGGGCTAATCTGTTGACTAGTCTTTGGATTAGACTTTGGTCTAGTCTATTGACTAGTCTATTAACTTGTCTTTGGACTAGTCTATTGACTGGCCTTTGCACTAGTCTATTGACTAGTAGTTTGACTAGAGGGGGACTAGTCCTTTGACTAGACTTTGGGCTAGTGTATTCCCTAGTCTTTGGAATAGTTTATTGACTAGTTTTTGATTTAGTCTATTGACTAGTCTTTGGTCTATTGTATAGGCTTTGGTTTAGTGTAGTGAATAGTCTTTTGACTAGTCTATGCTATAGTCTATTGACTTGTCTATTGGTTATTCTATGCAATAGTCTATTGACTTGTGAATGAGTTAGTATGTTGAATGGTCTATGGATTAGTCTATTGATTAGTCTGCGTACTAATCAATTTACTATCCTTTCGACTAGTCTATTGATTAGTATTTAGACTAGTCTATTAGCTAGTCTTTGGACTAGTCGATTGGCTAGTCTTTGGACTAGTATATTGAATAGTCTTTGGTCTAGTCTATTGACTAGTCTTTGGACTAGCTTATTGACTTATCCTTAGTCTAGTCTATTGATTAGTATTTGGACTAGTCTATTAGCTAGCCTTTGGACTAGTCGATTGGTTAGTCTTTAGACTAGTATATTGAATAGTCTTTAGACTAGTATATTGAATAGTCTTTAGACTAGTATATTGAATAGTCTTTGGTCTAGTCTATTGACTAGTCTTTGGACTAGCTTATTGACTTTTCTTTGGTCTAGTCTATTGACTGGTCTTTGGACTAGTCTATTGACTGGTCTCTGGACTAGTCTATTGACTGGTTTTTGGACTAGTCTATTGACTAGTCTTTGGACTAGTCTATTGACTAGTCTTTGGACTAGTCTATTGACAAGTCTTTGGTCTAGTCTATTGACTAGTCTTTAGTCTGTTCTATTGACTAGTCTTTCGACCAGTCTATTGACTAGTCTTTCGACCAGTCTATTGACTAATCTATTGGCTAGTCTTTGGTCTAGTTCAATGACTAGTCTTTTGTCTAGTCTATTGAATAGTTTTTAGATTAGTCTTTATGTACTAGTCAATTGATTATTCTATGACATGTGAGCTGTCTGCTGACTAGTCTATGGATTGGTCTATTGTTTAGTCTACGTACTAATCAATTGACTAGTTTTTCGACAAGTTTATTGATTAGTTTTTCGACAAGTCTATTAATTAGTATTTGAACTAGTGTATTGACTAGTCTATGGACTCGTCTTTGGACTAGTCTATAGACTACTCTATTGACTGGTCTTTAAACTAGCCTACCGACTACAATTTAGACTTATTAGTACCAAAAAAGGTACTAATATTGCCAACTACTTTATAATTGCTTACAAATTGCCAACTTTATAAAAGCAAAAAGCAAACAAAAACCCATTATAACAATTAAAACAATTAAGGTTTTTTAAATTTGTTTTTTCTGAAAAAAAAAAAACTGCACAAAACACAGTGGAAATATGTGTAATATAAGTTTCATAACCAATTAAGAAAAAAATTTTTTAGTGTTTAGACTCGTTCAAAAAGCAAAAAAAGAAAGTAAAATATGTACACAAAACACTAAAAGGGAAAAGTTTTATATTGTTCAGTTTTTTTTTTTTTTCAAATAAAATTTAAGAGGTTCCCTTAAGATATTTAGTATAATTATGCCTTAAAGTAACAATTTATATTTTAGAGTTAACCCTAAACTAATAAAACAGAAAATTTTGACTAAAAACTGTTAAAAAAAACTCTGTACTCAGTAGTAAAAGTAAAAGATTTTAGTCAAATAATAAAAAAAAAACTTTTTTCCACCTAATCGTTTAACTTGTGTTGATTTAAAACAAGTTTTTATTAACTGTTGAGCTTTTGTTATTTTTTAAATTTGGATTTTTTTTTACACAGAAATTCTATTTAGTATGATTTTCCAAAGTTTATTCTATTTGCAAATGAATACAAGGAACTAAAAGAAACACTTCACACGTTACCATACAAACTAAAAAATCAATGATGCTTTTGTTTTTTCCCCATAAATACTTGAAAATCTTTTTCCATCCCACACACTTTTGCTCCATTTAATTTGTTTAAATAATTGGAAAAATGTCAACAACTGTTAATAGTTTTCCAATGAAAACAATAAATCGAACAAAAGCTTAAAATAAAAGAAAATTATACAAATTCTATTGCAAACACTTCAATAGAATTTTAAACAAAATAAACTAGAATTTAAAGGAAGAAATAGACTAAAATGAAAAAGTACTAAGTTTTTCAGAAAAGAGTACGACCATGTCTATAGACTAGTCTGTTAACTAGTCTATTAACTAGTCTATGAACTAGTCTATGAACTAGTCTACGAACTAGTCTATGAAGAAGTCTGTGAACTAGTCTATGAACTAGTTTGTAAACTAGTCTATGACAATAGAATAGTCTATTGACTAGTCTCTGGACCAGTCTTTTGACTAGTCTATGAACTGGTCTATTGACTAGTCTATATACTAGTCTATGGACTAATCTACGGACTAGTCTATGCATTGATCTATTGACTAATCTCTGGATTAGTCTAATGACTAGTCTATTGACTATATAGTTTATAAACTGGTTTATTAACTAATCTATGTATTAGTCTGTTGAATAGTGTCTGAACTAGTCTATTAACTAGTCTCTGGACTAGTCTATTGCCTAGTCTCTAGAATGGTCTATGGACTAGTCTATGAACTAGTCCATTAACTAGTCTATTGACTAGTGTCTGGATAAGTCTATGAACTAGTCCATTAACTAGTCTATTGACTACTAGTCTATTGACTATTGAATAGTCTCTATAATAGTCTATTGAGTAGCCTCCGGACTAGTCTATTGCCTAGTTGATGAACTGGTCTATGGACTAGTCTATGAACTGGTCTATGGAATAGTCTATGTACTAGTCTATGGATTAGTCTCCGGACTAGTCCATGGACTAGTGTATGGCCTAGACTATGGACTAGTCTACGAGCTGGTCTATGGAATAGTCTATGGACTAGTCCATTAACTAGTCTATTGACTAGACTCTATAATAGTCTATTGAGTAGTCAATAGACTAATCTATGAACTGGTCTATGGACTAGTATATGGACTAGTCTATGAACTGGTCTATGGAATAGTTTATGTATTAGTCTATGGACTAGTCTATGTATTGGTCTATTGACTAGTCTTTACAATAGTCTATGGACTAGTTTATGAACAAGTCTATTAACTTGTCTATGAACTAGTCTATGTATCAGTCTATTGACTAGCCTTTGGACTATATACTAGTTCATAAATGAACTCTTCTATTAACTAGTCTATTGACCAGTCTCTGGACTACGTAGTCTATTGATTAGTCTATGTACTAGACTATCGACAAGTATATGGATTAGTCTATGGACTATTCTATGTACTAATCTGTGGACTAGTCTATTGAGTCTTGGACTAGTCAATTGACTAATCTATGAAGTAGTCTATGTAGAAGTTTATGAACTAGTATATTGACTACTCTCTGGACAAATCTATTGATTCGTCTGTAGACTAGTCTATTGACTAGTGTATGGTCTAGTCTAAGGAATCTTCTATGGACTCAGTCTCTTGTTTAGCCTATGGACTAGTCTATTAACAAGTCTAGGGACTAGTCTATTTAATAGACAGTTAAAAATTAAAAAAAGTAAAGCATACTTTCAGGTTGCGGAAATATATTGTATACATGTGTATGTATATGTGCAATATACACTTTTCAAATTCAGTATCATCCCATTAAAACCTCATTCTTTTAGCGTCCTCTCTTTGAAGATATTTCAATTTGTTTGAAAATGTAGTTAAAAAAAAAGACACACCAAGCTTTTAAAAGGTTTCCATTTAAGTGAAGGAAAACCAAGAAACCAATGGACTAAAAGTTGACAGTAACAAAAAATAAAAAATAAAGCCTTGACGAAGTAAAGCAAATAAGTAATAAAAAAAATCCGTGGACAAAACTTATTTACCATTTAAAAAAGAAACCTTAAAAAATCACAACAAAATGGATATTAAATAAAAATGTTTACTTATTTTGGATTTAAAATATAAAATCTTTCTTTTTTTTCAAATTAAAGGCCACTTTAAAATGTTAAAAATAAAAAAGAAATATTTCATTTTTTTTTCAAAAATAAACCATTTATTTTCTTTTGTACAATTTTTCATTTCAGTTTGCTCATGATGTTGACTCTATGGATTTTACACTTGAAAAATTGCACTTTTTGTTTTGTACTTGAGTGCAGAAAATAAAAAAATTAACAAAAAAAAAAAAAAAAAAAAATAAAAATAAATTGTTGTTGGGAAAAAAATTTTTGTTTCAATACATTTGTTGTTGTGGCAAGTGTTGTTGTGTGAGTCAAGTGTACTTCTATACGACTATATGAGGTGACTTCCAAATGCATGTGTCTAAAACATCATCAACATTGTCACCTTCCAAGACCATATACAAACAATTTATGAGTATGCAGAAATATTAGAGATAGATACATGTTTTAACAGCAGCACAACAAATACACATAATTAGACCAACTGGAAGCTTTTTGACAAAAATACAGGTTAGCCTATGGATCATTCTTTCGACTAATATTTTGACCAGATTATGAAATAGTCTGTGGAATAGTGTATAGACTGGACTATATACAATACTAGAGTAGACTATAGACAAGACTATATAGAAGACTATAGACTTGACTTGACTAGACTATAGACTAGCCACTTTAGATTAGACTATAAACTATACCATAGACTAGACAAAAGACTTGATTATAGACTAGACTTACCCAAGACTAGAGACTAGAACTATAGATTAAACTATAGGTCAGACTATAGACTAGACTATAGACTAGACTACAACTAGACTATAGACTAGACTACAAACTAGACTAATAGACTAGACTACAAACTAGACTATAGAATAGACTATAGACTAGACTATAGACTAGATTAGAGACTAACTAGAGACTAGACTAGAGACTAGACTAGAGACTAGACTAGAGACTAGACTATAGACTAGACTATAGACTAGACTATGACTAGACTATAGACTAGACTATAGACTAACTATAGACTAGACTATAGACTAAGACTATAGACTAGACTATAGACTAGACTATAGACGAGAACTAGAGCACTAGACTATAGAATAGACTATAGACTAGACTATAGACTAGACTATCAACGAACTAGACTATACCGACTAGAGACTAACTATAGACTAGACTATAGACTAGACTATAGACTAGACTATAGACTAGACTATAGACTAGACTATAGACTAGAATAGACTAGACTATAGACTAGACTATAGACTAGACTATAGACTAGACTATAGACTAGACTATAGACTAGACTAGAGACTAGACTATAGACTAGACTATAGACTAGACTATAGACTAGACTATAGACTAGACTATAGACTAGACTATAGACTAGACTATAGACTAGACTATAGACTAGACTATAGACTAGACTATAGACTAGACTATAGACTAGACTATAGACTAGTTATAGACTAGACTATAGACTAAACTATAGACTAGACTATAGACTAGACTATAGACTAGACTATAGACTAGACTATAGACTAGACTATAGACTAGACTATAGACTAGAATATAGACTAGACTATATACTAGACTATAGACTAGACTATAGACTATAGACTAGTTATAGACTAGACTATAGACTAAACTATAGACTAGACTATAGACTAGACTATAGACTAGACTATAGACTAGACTATAGACTAGACTAGAGACTAGACTATAGACTAGACTATAGACTAGACTATAGACTAAACTATAGACTAGACTATAGACTAGACTATAGACTAGACTAAAGACTAGACTATAGACTAGACTATAGACTAGACTATAGACTAGACTATAGACTAGACTATAGACTAGACTATAGACTAGACTATAGACTAGACTATAGACTAGACTATAGACTAGACTATAGACTAGACTATAGACTAGACTATAGACTAGACTATAGACTAGACTATAGACTAGACTATAGACTAGACTATAGACTAGACTATAGACTAGACTATAGACTAGACTATAGACTAGACTATAGACTAGACTATAGACTAGACTATAGACTAGACTATAGACTAGACTATAGACTAGACTATAGACTAGACTATAGACTAGACTATAGACTAGACTATAGACTAGACTATAGACTAGACTATAGACTAGACTATAGACTAGACTATAGACTAGACTATAGACTAGACTAATAGACTAGACTATAGACTAGACTATAGACTAGACTATAGACTAGACTATAGACTAGACTATAGACTAGACTATAGACTAGACTAATAGACTAGACTATAGACTAGACTATAGACTAGACTATAGACTATACTATAGCTAGACTATAGACTAGACTATAGACTAGACTATAGACTAGACTATAGACTAGACTATAGACTAGACTATAGACTAGACTATAGACTAGACTATAGACTAGACTATAGACTAGACTATAGACTAGACTATAGACTAACTATAGACTAGACTATAGACTAGACTATAGACTAGACTATAGACTAGACTATAGACTAGACTATAGACTAGACTATAGACTAGACTATAGACTAGACTATAGACTAGACTATAGACTAGACTATAGACTAGACTAGAGACTAGACTATAGACTAGACTATAGACTATACTATAGACTAGACTATAGACTAGACTATAGACTAGACTATAGACTAGACTATAGACTAGACTATAGACTAGACTATAGACTAGACTATAGACTAGACTATAGACTAGACTATAGACTAGACTATAGACTAGACTATAGACTAGACTATAGACTAGACTATAGACTAGACTATAGACTAGACTATAGACTAGACTATAGACTAGACTATAGACTAGACTATAGACTAGACTATAGACTAGACTATAGACTAGACTATAGACTAGACTATAGACTAGACTATAGACTAGACTATAGACTAGACTATAGACTATAGACTAGACTATAGACTAGACTATAGACTAGACTATAGACTAGACTATAGACTAGACTATAGACTAGACTATAGACTAGACTATAGACTAGACTATAGACTAGACTATAGACTAGACTATAGACTAGACTATAGACTAGACTATAGACTAGACTATAGACTAGACTATAGACTAGACTATAGACTAGACTATAGACTAGACTATAGACTAGACTATAGACTAGACTATAGACTAGACTATAGACTAGACTATAGACTAGACTATAGACTAGACTATAGACTAGACTATAGACTAGACTATAGACTAGACTATAGACTAGACTATAGACTAGACTATAGACTAGACTATAGACTAGACTATAGACTAGACTATAGACTAGACTATAGACTAGACTATAGACTAGACTATAGACTAGACTATAGACTAGACTATAGACTAGACTATAGACTAGACTATAGACTAGACTATAGACTAGACTATAGACTAGACTATAGACTAGACTATAGACTAGACTATAGACTAGACTATAGACTAGACTATAGACTAGACTATATGACTATAGACTAGACTATAGACTAGACTATAGACTAGACTATAGACTAGACTATAGACTAGACTATAGACTAGACTATAGACTAGACTATAGACTAGACTATAGACTAGACTATAGACTAGACTATAGACTAGACTATAGACTAGACTATAGACTAGACTATAGACTAGACTATAGACTAGACTATAGACTAGACTATAGACTAGACTATAGACTAGACTAGACTAGACTATAGACTAGACTATAGACTAGACTATAGACTAGACTATAGACTAGACTATAGACTAGACTATAGACTAGACTATAGACTAAACTATAGACTAGACTATAGACTAGACTATAGACTAGACTATTGACTATAGACTAGACTATAGACTAGACTATAGACTAGACTATAGACTAGACTATAGACTAGACTATAGACTAGACTATAGACTATACTATAGACTAGACTATAGACTAGACTATAGACTAGACTATAGACTAGACTATAGACTAGACTATAGACTAGACTACAGACTAGACTATAGACTATAGACTAGACTATAGACTAGACTATAGACTAGACTATAGACTAGACTATAGACTAGACTATAGACTAGACTATAGACTAGACTATAGACTAGACTATAGACTAGACTATAGACTAGACTATAGACTAGACTATAGACTAGACTATAGACTAGACTATAGACTAGACTATAGACTAGACTATAGACTAGACTATAGACTAGACCATAGACTAGACTATAGACTAAACTATAGACTAGACTATAGACTAGACTATAGACTAGACTATAGACTAGACCATAGACTAGACTATAGACTAGACTATAGACTAGACTATAGACTAGACTATAGACTAGACTATAGACTAGACTATAGACTAGACTATAGACTAGACTATAGACTAGACTATAGACTAGACTATAGACTAGACTATAGACTAGACTATAGACTAGACTATAGACTAGACTATAGACTAGACTATAGACTACTAGACTATAGACTAGACTATAGACTAGACTATAGACTAGACTATAGACTATACTATAGACTAGACCATAGACTAGACTATAGACTAAACTATAGACTAGACTATAGACTAGACTATAGACTAGACTATAGACTAGACCATAGACTAGACTATAGACTAGACTATAGACTAGACTATAGACTAGACTATAGACTAGACTATAGACTAGACTATAGACTAGACTATAGACTAGACTATAGACTAGACTATAGACTAGACTATAGACTAGACTATAGACTAGACTATAGACTAGACTATAGACTAGACTATAGACTAGACTATAGACTAGACTATAGACTAGACTATAGACTAGACTATAGACTAGACTATAGACTAGACTATAGACTAGACTATAGACTAGACTATAGACTAGACTATATAGACTATAGACTAGACTATAGACTAGACTATAGACTAGACTATAGACTAGACTATAGACTAGACTATAGACTAGACTATAGACTAGACTATAGACTAGACTATAGACTAGACTATAGACTAGACTATAGACTAGACTATAGACTAGACTATAGACTAGACTATAGACTAGACTATAGACTAGACTATAGACTAGACTATAGACTAGACTATAGACTAGACTATAGACTAGACTATAGACTAGACTATAGACTAGACTATAGACTAGACTATAGACTAGACTATAGACTAGACTATAGACTAGACTATAGACTAGACTATAGACTAGACTATAGACTAGACTATAGACTAGACTATAGACTAGACTATAGACTAGACTATAGACTAGACTATAGACTAGACTATAGACTAGACTATAGACTAGACTATAGACTAGACTATAGACTAGACTATAGACTAGACTATAGACTAGACTATAGACTAGACTATAGACTAGACTATAGACTAGACTATAGACTAGACTATAGACTAGACTATAGACTAGACTATAGACTAGACTATAGACTAGACTATAGACTAGACTATAGACTAGACTATAGACTAGACTATAGACTAGACTATAGACTAGACTATAGACTAGACTATAGACTAGACTATAGACTAGACTATAGACTAGACTATAGACTAGACTATAGACTAGACTATAGACTAGACTATAGACTAGACTATAGACTAGACTATAGACTAGACTATAGACTAGACTATAGACTAGACTATAGACTAGACTATAGACTAGACTATAGACTAGACTATAGACTAGACTATAGACTAGACTATAGACTAGACTATAGACTAGGACTATAGACTAGACTATAGACTAGACTATAGACTAGACTATAGACTAGACTATAGACATTTTACATTTTGATAAAATAAAGATTTCTAATTAATTTTGAAACAATTTGTCGGTTTCGTTTGAGTTTCAAGAACTTTAGTTGGTGTCGTTAATATATCAGTGGGATATATACAAAAGTGGAAATCGTATAAAACAGTGTAAATGATATTTTGTGTACATGTGGAAGTATGTACAAACACATAATACGTGTAGTGCATACTCTATTTGTATGCAAAAGTGTAGTGATGTATGTAAAAAATTTCTACCACATGCAGTCATGTATGTATGTATGTATATATTTGTTGTTAGTGTGTAAATGATGTATCTGGGTAATCATGATTATATGACCTTCCATCATTATGTCCTGTAAATCCTTCAAATAACCAATGTACATACTATACATATAATGTTTGCAATTACACACGCGTTTTCCAAGAAAAAATTTACATGAACACTAGGTTTTCAAATAAGGACGAACATACGAACACGCACTAACACTTTATATCTGTAAACACTTTGTGGTTGATGACCGTAAAACAAAAAAAAAATCACACAACATTTTCACAAACTCACCGATACATCTTGATATAGGGGCAACCAAAAAAAAAAAAAAATATGATGATGAAAAATGAAAAACGATTTTATACTTTCAAGGGAAAATATGCTTGCAATGCTGCGGACGTAACTGGTATTTTACACAAATAAAATTTGTCAAGTCAGAAATATAAAATATAAACTGAGAAAATAGTTGATAACATTTTCACGATGCTTCTCTATAAATAAAAAATTTGTGCAAATATTTATTTTACTCGTAATCAAATAAATACTATGAATTTTTTAAAAAAACTATTTTGTAAATATTTAAAATTCAACTATAGTTTTTGTGTGTGTTTTGCTTTAGCATTTTTGTTGCTCTGCTCTCTGTTCAGTTTGATTTTTCCCCATTTTTTTTGTCATTTTGGCTGAAGTGGCGCTTTTTGTAAATGACATTTTTAGTTTTTGAAGTGGCTGTATGAAAAAGTTCCCAGAGTAGATAGATGATGATGGTTGCTTCGTGTTTTCTTTTTTGAGTTTTTGGTTAATAGATGCTACTTGGAAAAAAGTTTGTGTTTTTCATAGTTCTTTGAAGCAAATAAACTGTGACACTTTTCTTATGACAAGAAAAATGGAAGTGAAAATAATTTTTGGTTTAAATATTTAAGAATATTTCATATTTAAGTTGAGGGAACTTTTTTAAATAAAAAGGAAACTTAAATTGAAAGAGAAATTTTAATAAAAATGACAAGTTATTGACATAATTTACATTAGTTACTTACAGTAAAATATTTCAAAATTAAATAATTTATGAAATAAACGAACATTTTTATTGTTTTCATTTATTATTTTAATTGTTTATATCATGTATACATTGTTTACATTGTTATAAATAATGTAAACAATTGATATGTTTGTTTTAATCAAGAATTTTAATGAAATTTTAGCTTGAATTCTATAAATTACCATTGTTTACTCATATATTATACTATTTACCTAGTGTAAACAATTAAAATTTTCAATTTAACAACATTTAACTAAGAAAATTATTGATTTTTTGTATTTTTCAAGTAAATTTACTATTGTTTACACAAGGTAAAAAATGTAAACAATGTGTAAAAATTGAGAAAATTGGTTAAATTTGACAGCAACTTTTCAAAATTGTAAAAATATTTAAAATTTACATTAATATACATTGTTTACATTGATGTAAATAATGTAAACAATCAAAAATTTTGTTGAAATTAAAAAAAATAATGAAATTTTGTCTCGAAATCTTAAAATTACTATTGTTTACTCATATATCACATTATTTACCTAGTGTAAATAATTAAAATTTACTATTTAACAACATTTAACTAAAAATTTTTTTGATTTTTTGCATTTTACAAGTAAATTTACTATTGTTTACACAAGGTAAAATATGTAAACAATGTGTAAAAATTGAGAAAATTGGTAATATTTTGCAACAACTTTTCAAAATTGTAAAAATATTTAAAATTTACATTAATATACATTGTTTACATTGAGGTAAATAATGTAAACAATAAAAAATTTTGTTGAAATTAAAAAAATTAATGAAATTTTGTCTCGAAATCTTCAAATTACTACTGTTTACCCATACATTACATTATTTACATTCTGTAAAAAATAAATATTAACTATTTAAGAACTTTTAACTAACAAATTGATTAAGTTTTTGCATTTTTCAAGTAAATTTACTATTGTTTACACAATGTAAAATATGTAAACAATGTGTAAAAATTGAGAAAATTGGTAATATTTTGCAACAAATTTTAAAAATTGTAAAGATATTTAAAATTGACATTATTATACATTGTTTAAATAATGTAAATAATCAAAATAATGTAAATAATCAAAAATTTTGTTGAAATTGAGAAAATTAATGAAATTTTGTCTCGAAATTTTAAAATTACTATTGTTTACTCATATATTGCATTATTTACATAGTGTAGAAAATGTAAATTAACTATTTAAAAACATTTAACTAAGTAAATTTACTATTGTTTACCCAAGGTAAAATATGTAAACAATGTGTAAAAATTAAGAAAAATGGTAATAACTCAACTTTTCAAAATTGTACAAATGTTCAAAATTTACATTAATGTTTATTATTTACATTCATGTAAATAATGTAAAAATTATACATTTCGGTAAAATAAAGATGTTTAATTAATAATTTCTTTAAATTTTATTTTAAAATGTGGAAATTACTCTTCTGTACAACTTTATACATTGTTTACACGATGTAAATAATTGTAATGAAGTCACTTTTAGCAATAAACTATTAATTTTATTAATTCTATAGTGTTTTTAGTTAAATTTTCTATTGTTTACACCATGTAGAAAATGTAATTAACGGGTAAAAATCAAGAAAATTTTATGTGTATAATGTAAAAATTATGCATTTCGGTAAAATAAAGAATTTAAATTAATAATTTCTTTAAATTTTAACTTTAAAACGTGTAAATTGTTATTGTTTACACGATGTAAATAATTAAAATTAAGTTACTTTTAACATTAAAATAAAAAATTGATTGATTTGAAGGTTATTAAAGTTAAATTTTGAATTCTTGACATAATGTAAAATATGTAAACATTAGGTAAATAATGTAAAAATGTAATGTAAAAAATGTAAAAATAACATCAATATATAACATCAATAATTTTTGAAATTTATCTTTAAAATGTGTAACTTACAATTGTTTACATCTGTATACATTGTTTACATGATGTAAATAATTAAAATTAATTTAGTGTTAACATAAAAATAATAATTTGATAGAAATTGTGTAAACTTATGTTATATTTGGAATTCTTTACATAATGTAAAATATGTAAAAATTATAAATTTGTATAAAATAATGAATTTTAATTAAAAATGTCTTAAAATTTATCTTTAAAATATGTAAATTGGTATTATTTACACCAGTATACATTGTTTACATGATGTAAATAATTAAAATTATGTTAGAAATGTAATGTAAATAATGTAAAAATTATAAATTTGTATAAAATCAATATTTTTAAATAATAATTTCTTTAAATTTATCTTTAAAATGTGTAAATTACAATTGTTTACATCTGTATACATTGTTTACATGGTGTAAAATTCAAGAAAATTACAAAATTATGGCAATATCATAAATAGTTTAAATATTTTACAAAATATGACACGATTACACTTATGTAAATAATGTATAGAATTATAAGAAGTCTTTACATAATGTAAACAATGTGTAAAATTCTAGAAAATTACAAAAAAAACTTCATATTTATTGCATTATCATTAGTTATTTAAATTTTTAACAAAATATACATTGTTTACACTCATGTCAACAATGTATACAGCTTTAAAAAAATTGTAAAAACAAGAGAATAATGTAAACTACAAAGTAAATTAATGAAAAACTGGTCACTTTCTTTATTTACATAATGTAAACTATTAACATAAAAAAATTGGTAAATCCATGAATTTTTATAGAAAATATGAAAAAATTTTCTTTAATTTTAAATTTCTTGTAAACATTAAGTAAAATTTTTTTATAAAAAAAATATTTGCACAAATATTGAAATATTTTACATCGAACACGAAAAACAAAGTGTAAATAAATAATTCTGTTTTCCTTATCTATCTGCCTTTATGCATATCAATTACACTATTTTACCTCATCAATAAAACATGTAATTTACTGACTGATACAGACACACATACACACACAAACACAGCAAACTCGTTTAGCATTGCAACCACATCTTCCTGTCACAAACAATTATCATCCTTTTGACAACAGGAAATAAATGCTTATTTGCGACATTGTTGAAGAAAAAAACAACAAAACATGAAAAATGATAAAACAATAAACGAAAGCAACAACTTAAACAATAACAACAAGTATTGTAAAATAACATATCTCTGATGCATCATTTACCATTGTAGTGTACAGGCACATCACGATTATACGTAAAAGTCTTCTTTGTCGTCAAATGATGATGATGACTGTGTGTATGTGACTGGCCGGATGAGTGTGTCAGCGTCATAATGACCACAAAGACAGCGGCACACACGAGACACAGGAATACCGTCATGACAATACAAACAATGCGTTTACGCTTGCGATCGGCCTCCTCGTCGTCGTCGGTTTCATCTGAAAGAGATTTCTTTTTTAGAGCTTTATGAGTAACAGCTAGAGAGGATTTACGTGTTCCCAGGCCAGTGGTGGCTTTGTGATGAAATGGCCGCAGAACCTGCTCGAAGGCAGCGTCACTCAGTTCGTAGGTGAGCGATGGTTTACGTTCGAATGATGGACGTTTTTCTTTGTCTTCCATGAAAGCGGTGGTGGCTGCCACAGCCATGGCGGTGGCGCTTAACGAGACGGGACGTGGACTACGTTTGATGTCCTCGATGGTGGCAGCTCCGCCTGAGGTAGTCGAACTGGCCAGAGCACGGCCACTGTTGCGTCGGTGGGGTGAGGTAAGCTCCACAAATTCATTGGGCACACTTACCGGAGGTGGGTACGCACTGTCACCGATGAAACTTTTTGATTTTTTCGTCGCACTTAAGGTTTCGCGATAGGTACGCAGGCGCATGCTGGCACTGTGCAGAGCTTTGGCCTGTTTTATGCTCGCCGCACTGGCATTGGTGCCGCCGAAAGCAGCGGCCGCCGCCATAACGGCCGGGCGATGATGCACCTGCACTTCTTCCAAATTGTTGGGTGAGAGATAGAGAGAACGGCCGTGTTTGGTGCCACGCTTAAAATGATATGCCGCCGTGGCAGCCGCCGCAGCCGTGTGTAAATGCAGAGAAGAGTGTGTGGCAGCAGCAGCTGCTGCAGCGGCCGCTGATGTAGAGGGTCGCCCATCTAATTCTAAACTATGGGAACTATGTTGTCTCGAGGAGTGCCCATGATGGTCTCCCCGTTTTTTCAAACTACTGGTGGTAGGTGCCGCAGCATGAGTAGCCAAGCCCAAGGTGGCATCTTCAAAAGAACTGGAGGTTTTTCTGATGGTGCCCCTCTCCGTTAGTCCCACATCTTCCATTTTCGTGTGACTATTACTGCGTGATCTTGATTCTATAAACAATTCATTTTCTAGAGATAAATTCGTGGGAGCCAAGAGATTCGATCTACCGTCTAAAGGTTCCATAAGATCATCATTCAAAGAAGGGTGGCGTATTTGTGAGTCAACCACCGATTCAGGTTTAGCGCTGGGTCGTCGTGAGGGATCGTGCAGAGAACGATGTGAGCGTGCTCCACGCCTACTGGGCGAAGGCGAACGGCTAATGTCTTTGGCAGAGGCATGACCCGGCATAAGAAAGTTTCCTCTCACCGAACTAGTGCGTCTAGAGGAAGAAGCCGATGTAGGCTGAGCGCTTAGTAAGAGAGGATCCATTATGGTCTCAGCATCGGGAGGCGCATGAAACGAGTGCGTTTTCTTCATCTGAAAAGTAGAAGCCGGATGTACATCAATTGTGTCGGAACGACGAAATTGTGATTTCTTAAAGGGGTGAGTGGCAGCATGTTGTTGTTGTTGTTGCTGCAGCAGTTGACGATGAGTCGTCGGCGGCAGCATATAGTCATCTATGAATTGTATAGGCGAGGAAGAGCCGCCTACACCACGCGTCGAGCCGGTAACATTATCGGCCAGACTACTACTGCTGACCAGAAAAATATCCGGTTGATGCAGCTGTTGTTGTTGCTGCTGCTGCTGGTGGTGATGATATGAATCCCTTTCGCTGCGACTGCCACTCCCCAGAACGGGACTAACCGTGTGCGAGATGGGCGAACTGGTGCTACTAGCATGCGATTGCTGTTGGCTAAATTGACGTGCTTGAGCAGCCATATGTTGAAAAGAGTGTAGGTGCTGTTGCTGTTGAAACTGACGTGCAGATAAAGCTGGTGACACAGCGCCACTACCACCACCACCACCGCCACTGCCAGACGCGTGCGGGTGCAACGTTGACGGTAGTGCTAAGGTCTGAGGTGGCGGTGCAGAGCGTATGGCAACCGGCGAGGCCGAGCGATGTATTATCGCTGGCTCCACTATCAACGAGGCATCATCCAAACCGCCCATTCCCAAACCGCCACCCACGGCTCCCTCATAGTTATCAATGGCCATGGAGAGCGAACGATTGATGGCTTTCAGTTTGGGTGGCTTCTTCTTGGTGGCGGGATTATCAAACGAAGACTTGCTCGTCGGATGCTCTTCGGAGCTGGTCATAAACGTATGATGTGTATGTTGATAGTACGGTGGCTGTTGTTGTTGATGATGTTGCGGCTGATGGTGTGGCGGTTGTTGTTGTTGGTGCTGCTGTTGACCACCGCCGGTGCCACGCTCCATACGGTAGTAATAGCGTTGTGGGTGTCTATGGTAATAATTGTGTGCAATTGTGCGGCCGTTTTATAAAAAATGTGTTGAACGAAATCAAAAATAAACACACACAAAACTAAAAATTGTTGCAGGTAGATAAGAAAAGTTGCTGGGAATTTACAAGTGTATTGAAGCTGGGTTACGGGAACGGGTAGTGTTGTTGAGTTGTTAGTAATAAAGCTGTAGTAATTATAAATAAATGTTGCAGGTGCTGTTGTTGTTATTAGTTGTAGGATTTTTTATTTTTTATATTCAAAAACAAAATGGTGCTGTTTAGTTGGGAGTTGGGGGGTTTGAGTTATTTGGTTAATGTTTTTCAAAAGGGTTTGGGTTTATTGTTATTGGAGTTTGTTTTTAGTGTGACAAATGGTGACACATACATTCATTCCAGCTTTTTAATACATCTAAAATAGACATAAATTAGAATATTGTTGTTTTTTTATATTTAAGCTTATTTTGTTCGGTGTTGTTCTAGTTGTTGCACTTGGTGTTGAAACATTGATTTATTGAGTTCTTTTTGTTGAAATCATTCATAAATTGTGCGCAAGTGTTTTTTTTTATATAATTTCAAATCATTTTATTTTTACATTTTGAAAGTGCGGTTTTGTTTTAATTTCTTATTGTCAGTCACATATTGAAGTGCTTGATACGATTTTGTTTTTTCTTTCTTGTTTTATTAAAAAGTCTTATTAAACTAAAATTAAGAAAAAATATTAAGAAAATGTTAAAAGTAAATAAGAGAAAATATGACACTGATATGAGTGTTATTACTGTAGAGCAGCAAATTAAACCAAATATTTAAAGTTAGATTTTAAACCAAGATGATATTTTATAAAAACTTAAAGTTATTTATGTTATATCTGCCTCCGACAGGTTGCAATCTGTCATATCGGAAGTTGTGGGTTCGATTCGCACCAGATACACTGGCGAAGCAGTGGGCCTGATGTTGGTCAATTTCTTCTCGCGTAACATACATTATACTAACTAACTAACTAACTAACTAACTAACTAACTAACTACTAACTAACTAACTAACTAACTAACTAACTAACTACTAACTAACTAACTAACTAACTAACTAACTAACTAACTAACTAACTACTAACTACTAACTAACTAACTAACTAACTAACTAACTAACTAACTAACTAACTAACTACTAACTAACTAACTAACTAACTACTAACTAACTAACTAACTAACTAACTAACTAACTAACTAACTAACTAACTACTAACTAACTACTAACTAACTAACTAACTAACTAACTAACTAACTACTAACTAACTAACTAACTAACTAACTAACTACTAACTAACTAACTAACTAACTACTAACTAACTAACTAACTAACTAACTAACTAACTAACTAACTAACTAACTAACTAACTAACTAACTAACTAACTAACTAACTAACTAACTAACTAACTACTAACTAACTAACTAACTAACTAACTAACTAACTAACTAACTACTAACTAACTAACTAACTACTAACTAACTACTAACTAACTAACTAACTAACTAACTAACTAACTACTAACTAACTAACTAACTACTAACTACTAACTAACTAACTAACTAACTAACTAACTAACTAACTAACTAACTAACTACTAACTAACTAACTAACTAACTAACTAACTAACTAACTAACTAACTAACTACTAACTAACTAACTAACTAACTAACTAACTAACTAACTAACTAACTACTAACTAACTAACTAACTAACTACTAACTAACTAACTAACTAACTAACTAACTAACTAACTAACTAACTAACTAACTAACTAACTAACTAACTAACTAACTAACTAACTAACTAACTAACTAACTAACTAACTAACTAACTAACTAACTAACTAACTAACTAACTACTAACTAACTAACTAACTAACTAACTAACTAACTAACTACTAACTAACTAACTAACTAACTAACTAACTACTAACTAACTAACTAACTAACTAACTAACTAACTAACTAACTAACTAACTAACTAACTAACTAACTACTAACTACTAACTAACTAACTAACTAACTAACTAACTAACTAACTAACTAACTAACTAACTAACTAACTAACTAACTAACTAACTAACTAACTACTAACTAACTAACTAACTAACTAACTAACTAACTAACTAACT
>NW_023995548.1:55000-75000 GCF_015586225.1 Lucilia sericata | reverse complement strand
ACTAACTAACTAACTAACTAACTAACTAACTAACTAACTAACTAACTACTAACTAACTAACTAACTACTCTTTCCCAATATTTCTAAAGCTGTAAATATTTCGATAATTTTTTTAAATCGCAAAATATTTTATCAGAAAATTTTGACATTATAGTTTTACAATAATCTAGAAAAGTTAACAAATTAAAAAGATCTTTAATTCAAAATTTATTGTTTTTTAAACAAATTCACCAAAAGTAAAATGCGTTACTATCCTTGCGCTACCCCTTACATTTACAGTGAGTTCCCGAACAATTGGAATCTCTATTGCCAAAAGCCCAACATAAGCTGGCAAAGGAAACCCCAACAAGCAAAACATTCCATTAACATTTGGCGTGACTTGGAAGCAGCAAAAATCGAAAAAATTCTACACAAAGATCTATACATAAAGAATTGGTCTAAAACTCGTCTTCGAACGGGGGCATTTTTACCTCTCTACTATGGCACCGGCATAGAACGACCACATTTTCAAGCGAATGCTAAGAAATTAACTAAAGTAGAGAATGATGAAAATTTGAAAAATTTAAATACAAATTTAAAAGACAAGTTTTTGGCTCAGAGAGCTGCCCAACAGGGGAAGTTAAAGAGAAATTGAGAAATTTTAAGAAAAATTTTTAACACCATATTTTCTTAAAGAAAATAGTGACATTTTTCTTTAAGGAATATTGTTTTAATAATTTTAAATAAAATTTTTATACTTTTCTCTTTTTCGATCATTGCAGATTGTGATTGTGAAAAAAGCAAAGAGATAAAATTTTATTTAAAATATTTTTTTTTACAAAATTTTTATAAACTTTTTATAAATTATTATAAAATAAGTAAATTTGGCGATAAATTTAATAAAAAACTGTCTAACAAAAAATATAAAAAGTACCATAGAGTCCTTCTTATCCTGCATGTTATATTTTATGTTTATTCAAAAAGTACCTCTTAGGGAACAAAAAAGTACTATACTGTCAATTATTTTTTAACAAACAATTTCAAATTTCAAATTTAAGTAAAATTTTAAAAATAATAAAATTTTTCATTTAATTAAATTCTTAAAAAAAATCACAACATGCGCTTCTATCCCAATGCCGACATTAGCAACTACTGGGAACTACCTTCCAGCTGGTCTTTATACAGTCACAATCCCCATAAAAATTGGCAACGAAAACCTCTACAACGCAAACACACTATTGCCTATTGGTGTGATCTAGAAGGTGGCAAAATGTCGGAAATAAAGAAAAAAGATTTGTATTTAAAGAATTTCCCAAATACACGTATACGCGGCGAGGCCTGTTTACCCTGGTATTATTGTGTGGGCAATCGTTTTATACGTCTCGAAAGGGCATTTCCCCATGATTTCAAATGTACCGTATTACCCATGAATCTGCAAGAAGTGCGCGCTGTAAATGAGTACGAAAGAGAAACGGCTAAAAATGCTAAGGCTGGAGCAGCAGAAGCTAAGAGATTGGCTGAGGAAGCGACTAAATTGGAGATGAAGAAGAAGGGTATAAGGTCATAGAGGTTTCTTAAAAACTATATTACAGGGATATTAAGTTCAAAATTTGGAGTTCAATAAAATTTTTTCATATTAGTTATATTTAAAGTACGTGTGATCGATATCTGAGAACTTCTACCATGGATAGTCTATCAGTCTAGGACTCGTGGGTTCTATTTCCATAAAAGACTCCGGTCTGTTTTCACTCCAATGAGAGAATTTCTGAAAATGTTGCTTTATAACCCTTTTCTAAAATAAAGTTACATTAATTACGAAGTAGGATCTAATAATCCCTTATTGGAGACAAGTGCTATAGAGTCAAGTGTTATCGTCATCCCATAATAGTGATCAAAAGTTTTTAAGGAGGTCGCGGACAGTGCACCAAATGTCATTGCCAAAAATGTAGGGATGAAAGAGAAAGAAGTACCCGAAGTTATCTCTAAACCACCTCAGCCTTTAAATATTTGTGAGGGCTCCGACTCCGAATACTCAGATCATAAAAAAATGCAAACGAATGAAAGCATGCTTAGCTAAAAACTTCCTCCTAAAGTAGCTTCACGCAATCGTAGTAAGTAAATCCCAGGACACTCCGAAAGACATATCGCATTCTCTCTCAATATCTGAATCAAAGAGGAACAGATCTCCCGAGGAGCTGAAGACTGAAAAGAAACCTATTTCAAACCAGAATCTTGTGGGTAAGAGTGACAAAACTAAGCAAGATAAACTGAAGCCAAAGGTAAGGGTGTCTTAAATGAAGCCGCGAAGAGGAAGGATCAAGAAGATAGATAGTGTAAAAGGAAAATAGACGCCCTCTTACATCGAAGGAGCCATGAGAAGAAATCGAGACGATTACTGCAATATTTTTCAATAGATCAGCCCAGTAAGGCAGAAGACCTGGTCTACAATAAGAAGAAAAGGGGATCTTCCAGTGATCACAAAGACCACTGTCTACATTAAAGGATGGGAGCAGCATATTGGCTCATATTGGAAATTAACATGAAATAGCAATCCTAAGGACACTCCTCCAATAATAGGTATCCGAAAACTATTTAATAGTCTAGTTGGTAAACTAGTTACTAGATTAGTCAGTAGACTAGTCAAAAGACTATATTATAGCATAGTCAGTAGATTAGTTCATATACTACTCACTAGGCTAGTCGACAACCTAGTAAATAGACTAATCGAGCTGAAAAACTAGACATACTAGATCTTCCAGTGCTCACAAAATCCACTGTCTACATGTAAGGATAGGGCAGCATATTGGAAATTCTCATGAAAGAGGAATCTGAGGATAATTTTCCGAAAACTAGTCAAAAGTCTAGTTGACAAAGCAGTTAATAGACTAGTCAATAATCCATAGAACAGTCAGTACACTGGTCAATAGCCTAGTCAATAGACTACTCAATAGAACACTTAATAGACAAGACTATAGAATAGTCAATAGACCAGTCGACAAACTACTCAATATACTAAATGACAAACTACACAAACTAGATCTTCCAGTGCTCATAAAGTCCACTGTCTACATAAACATGACAATACACTTGTACATAGTCTAGTCAATAGACTAGTCAATGGGAAAGTCAATAGACTACTCAATGGACTAGTCAATGGACTAGTCAATAGATTAGTCAATAGGCTAGTCAATAGACTAGTCAGTATATTTATCAATAGACTAGTCAATAGACTACTCAATGGACTAGTCAATAGGCTAGTCAATAGACTAGTCAGTATATTAGCCAATAGTCTAGTCAATAGACTAGTACATAGACTAATCAATAGACTAGTCAAAATACTAATCATTAGACTAGTCCATAGACTAGTTAGTAGACTAGCCCATAGTCTAGTTAGTAGACTAGGTTATAGACTAGATAATTGGCTAGTTAATAGACTAGATAATAGGCTAGTAAATAGACTAGTTAATATACTAGTCAATAGACTAGTCAATAGGCTAGTCAATAGACTAGTCAGTATACTAGCCAATAGTCTAGTCTAGTACACTAGGTTATAGACTAGTTAATATACTAGTCAATATACTAGTCAATAGACTAGACAATAGGCTAGTCAATTTACTAGTCAGTATACTAGCCAATAGTCTAGTTAATAGACTACGCTATAGACTAGTTAATAGACTAGTTAATAGGCTAGTCAATAGACTAGTCAATAGACTAGTCAATAGGCTAGTCAATAGACTAGTCAATAGGCTAGTCAATAGACTTGTCAGTATACTAGCCAATAGTCTAGTCAATAGACTAGTTAGTAGACTAGGATATAGACGTGTTAATAGACTAGTCAATAGGCTAGTCAATTGACTAGTCAGTATACTTGCCAATAGTCTAGTCAATAGACTACGTTATAGACTAGTCAATAGACTGGTCAATAAACTAGTCAATAAACTAGTCAATAGACTAGGTCACAGACTAGTCCCTAAATCAGTCAACGAACTAGTAAATAGACTAGTCGACAAACTACTCAATAGACTAGTTGACAAACAAGAATACATAGTCAATAGACTAATCAGTGGGCTATTCAATAGGCTATCAAACGGAATCGTCAGTAGACCATTTTACAGTATCAACATCTTTATAAAGTGACCTTATAAATAACTTTCCAACGCCTGTTTTATTATCTTTCAATAACTATCTTTTTTTTCTCCCAAATCTAAAAAATGTCTTTATGATCAGCTCCTTTAGCTTGTATACGAAAACTTTTTCCAATACTCTTTATTATCTAGCAAAACTTTTTTTCTCATTGTGCAAAATTTGAAACAGGAAACGAAAAAAAAAAAACAATTTTTTTATGACCCATATTTCTATATGAAGAAAACATTTTCTATGCATATTTTATTTCCACTATTTATAACTCGAATATATGTTTTGTTGTGTTTTCTTTATTTGGTGGTATTCTTTTACTGTTTTCTTATTTTTCCATATCAATGAAATAAAAATACTGCCTAAAGGATAAACTTTTTCCATGTTTATGATGGATAATAATAGAAAAGTAAAACTACATAAAATAACAAAAAATATTAATGTGATTTTTTCTATTCTTATGTAAAAAAGTAAGAAAGAAAGATATATGTTTAAAGACTAAAGACTAGTCTTTAGTCTCAGTCATCTCTGTTCTAACTATCAAACGAATGTAGCAACATTTTTAATAAAGCAGGGAAAGTTCCTTCTTGATCCATACCTCCCATCAAAATAATTTAATATGTATGAGTTTGGTTAGGTAAATAATGTTTTTTTGCATTTTCCTCCAAAAAAATCAATAAAAAAACTTTAATTTAACCAAAAAATAAAACAAAATCTGTATTATTATTAAATACAATTTGTTATGTGTGTTTAATTCCCAAAAGTATGCAACACAATGAAATACCTGTATGTATGCTAAACATTTATCATGATTTTTAGTTTCATGTTGTTTTGCTTTCGTTTTGCTTGTTTTCGTTGCCTACTCTAGGGCATTTTTTTTTGTTTTATAGAAAAAGAAGCTATATAAGTTCAACTGTAAGCAAAACTTTTCGTTATTTTAAGTTTTAAAAAAACTGGAGTATTTTTAAGGTTTTCATGTACTTAAAGGAGGGGAAAGGAGTTATTTACGAATAAAGTTTATTGTTAAGATATTGACCTATAATAGGACTCCATCAGCAGAGTTAACAGAAAAACAATCCCCTTCTGTGGTTTTAGCATTAATCTGAACTTTTATCCACAATTCTTGAAAAAACAAAAAGTACCTAGCAAAGGCACCACTTACACTTGTTTTTCAAAATCTTAGTTAAAACTATATAACGATTAAAATATAAATGTCATTTTATTAGTTTTGTGCTTTTCTTTGCTAGGACTTTCGTAAAATTTTCTAGTTTTCTTTACTTTTCTGTTGATATTTCTAATTAAATTTTGAAAGTAATTTTCTTAAAAGTTTTATTTATTAACAAATAAACTTCTAAGAAATTTAGACTTAATGCTGTCATAAAACAACAAAACCAAAAGAAAAAGTTTAAAGTTTTTTAACTTTTAACTCTTTGCTACAACAAATATTTAAATGTGTTTTTCTAACAAAAAAAGTTTAAGTATGTATGTAGTTGTTAAATTATAAATATTTTTTTTTTGGAAAATAAATCAGTTACAACTCATGGTTACTTATTTTAGAAATGTTTAAGAGAGAAAATTGTGATTCTAAGTATCCTAAAGATATTTACAATACTTGTTTTAAACGTACTCACACACACACACGCATACAGAAATCGCTGCAGTTCATGTTATTGTCCAGATCAGATGTTTGAATATGAGTCAAGTATCTCAAAAGTTTAAAAATTTATCCGAAATTTGTATAAAATACTGTGTAAAATTGATACATTGTATCCTTATAAAACTGCTGGGCTGTACTACATATGTATGTACTTGTACTGTGTATGTGTATTCTTAAGTTGATAAATGTATTTGCAGGCACAGCCAAATACTTACTTGAACATGAATCAAATTGTATGATTTACAAAACATACATTCGTATATACATTAGTTTACTGACTAATCTATTGACTAGTCCACTGAATAGTCTACTGACTAGTCTATTGAATAGTCTACTGACTAGTCTATTGAATAGTCTACTGACTAGTCTATTGACTAGTCTACTGACTAGTCTATTGTCAAGTCTACTGACTAGTCTATTGACTAGTCTATTGACTAGTCTATTGACTAGGCTATTGACTAGTCTATTGACTAGGCTATTGACTAGTCTACTGACTAGTCTATTGTGTAGACTAATGATTAGTTTGTCGACTAGACTATTGACTAGTCTATAGACTAATTATTTGACTAGTTCGTCGACTAGTCAATTGACTAAATATGGATTTGTCTATTGACAAGACTATTGGCTAGACTACTGACTAGTTTGTCAACTAGAGTGTTGACTATCCTACTACTAGTCTACAGACTAGTCTATTGACTAGTCCATTGACCAGTCTACTGACTAGTATATTGACTAGTCTACAGACTAGTCTACAGACTAGTCTATTGACTAGTCTACAGACTAGTCTATTGACTAGTCTACAGACTAATCTACAGACTAGTCTATTGATAGGTCTACAGACTAGTCTATTGACTAGTCTACTGACTTGTCTATTGACTAGTCTATTGACTAGTCTATTGACTAGTCTATGCACTAGTCTATTGACTAGTCTATGCAGTAGTCTATTGACTAGTCTATGCAGTAGTCTATTGACTAATCTATGCAGTAGTCTATTGACTAGTCTATGCACTAGTCTATTGACTGGTCTATGCATTAGTCTATTGATTAGTCTATTGACTAGTCTATTGATTAGTCTATTGAATAGTCTATTGACTATTCTATTGATTAGTGGAGTCTACTTATTACTCGATTGACTAGTCTACTGACTAGTCTACTGACTAGTCTGCTGACTAGTCTATTGACTAGTCCACTGACTAGTCTATTGACTAATCAATTGTGTACACTATTGATTATATATTGACTAGCCTATGTGTTTGTTAAAAATTTGAATATCAATGGGCTTGTCTAAATTATTGACTTGACTATTGTCTAGTCTACTTGACTAGTTCGACAATTAGACTGTTGACGAGTCTATGTACTAGTGTATGGACTAGCCTATGGAATAGTCTATTGACTATGGTCGTATCTATTGACTAGTCTATGCAGTAGTCTATTGACTAGTCTACTAACTAGTCTAATGAATAGTCTACTGACTAGTCTATTGACTAGTCTATTCTGTATACTAGACCTATAGCCTATAGACTAATCTTTTGACTAATTCGTTAGTTAGTTTGTCGACTAGTCTATTGAATATATATTGACTTATGTTCTAGCCTATTGACTAGTCTATGTATTAAACTATTGTCTAGTTTGTGAACTACTTGCCGACTAATCTTTTGACTAGTTTGTTGAATAATTTGACGACTAAACTGTTGATTAGACTATGTTTTAGGCTAGTCTATTGACTGATCTATAGATTAGTCAGTCGACTGATCTATGGACTAGTCTGTTCCCTAGTTTATGGAATAGTGTATGGTCTATGCTATGGAACAATCTATGGATTAGTCTATGTATTAACTTATCGTCTAGTCTAACTAGACGATAGGTTAGGTGAACAAGTCATGGTACTAGTCCATGAACTAGTCTTTAGACTAAAGTATGCACTAGATCATGGAGAGGACCTTTTTTTAGAATTTAACGATATACAGACCTTCCAACAAAGTTTTACTGTAACATTATTAAGGAAGATCAAATTACTTAGTTTTATGAAGCTAAAATAATTATTTAATGATTCAACAAAATATTTTCTACACATTTATACACACAAATTCTTTTGCATTTGCAAATAATATTCAAAACAATATTCCTATTGCATTTTATAGTTTCCTTTTTTCGGTAATTTTAAACATTTATGCCTCATAAAACATTTGTAACTTTAATGTCTTTAAATTAAATAGCAACAAAAAGAATCAAAATAATATCCTTTTGAATTGTAAACATTTTATTATTGCCCATTTTTTCGTGCTTTATAAGCCTCTTAAAAAAGGATATTCTACGTTTTTTTTTTTGGCTGTAATAAAATCGTAGTACTAAAATGTGCTGTAAAAATGTTGTGATAGCAAGTGACAGCTAAAAGCTGCATCAGAATCTACAAAACATGGTCTTGCATTAATTAAGCTAGTAGAAGGAAGCAGAAACAGAAGCAGTAACACAGGCAAATAAAATGAAATTTGTATTTTTATCGAAAGCAAGTGTCGTGTGATAGTAAAGGATTTGTTAAGGGGGTTAAAAAGGTGAAATTGATGTAAAGGGTGGTAAAGCGGATATGGTGTGCTTTTGATGGGTAAAAATATCTGATGGATAAAAGCTTTTTATAAATTTGTTCTGCACATTTTTTTGAAGTTTGAAGCCAATTTCATTAAAATTTTTAGCAATATTTAATATTATATTCAAATATTACTTTTAATAAAAGTTTGTCTAAAAAAGCTTTTTACAATTTGTGTATTTTTACACAAAGTTTTATTTAAACAGTATTTTTCACAAACGTTAGAAAATCCTTTAGGTATAGAAACTGTTTTTCAAACTTTTGTTCACAATTTTTTCCGAAGAAGCTTTTTAAATTTTTTTATATATTACTTCTTAAAAAATTTTTTGATATTAAGCTTTATATAAAAATGTTTGCTTGGTGGAAAGTTGTTTATAAAATTTTATGCAAAAACTCAAAGAAATAATTTAAACATTTTTTATGAGATTTTTACCAAAAACGATTTTAAATATTACTTCTTATAAAAGTTTTTCAGGAAAAGCTTTTTATAAAAATGTTTTTTTATAAAAAATGTTTTTTTATAAAAATAAAAATTTATAAAAATAAAAATGTTTTTTTTAATTTTTTGTATGAATTTTTTAAGAAGAAAAACTTTGATGGCTTTATGAAAATAGCTTTCCTAGAAAAGCTTTCTTGCAACAAAAGCTTTCGTGGTAAAGCTTTCTTGCAACAAAAGATTTCATGAAAAAGGGTTTTTGTAACAAAAGCTTTCATTAGCTTATTTTCTAATTAATACACTAAAAATTTAGAAAAAAGCTCTTTGAAAAAACGCTTTTGTAAAAATTTTAGTTTAAATCTCTTTATAAAAAACATTTTATAAAAACATTTCTTGAAAATATGATTTTATAAAAAGCTTTTTTTAAAAAAAATATTCATAAAACGCTTTTTTATAAAAAGCTCGTTATAAAAAGTTTTCAGTAAAAAGGATCTCTAAAAAATTTCATTATAAGAAAATCACTTTATAAAAAATTTCATAAAAATGTTTTCACAAAAAGGTTTCTATAAAAATTGTTTAAATTTCTTCATTATAAAAAATCAATTTTATAAAAGCTTTTTTGTAGAAAAATTACTTTACAAAATGATTTTTTGTAAAAAACTTTATAAAAATCTTTTAATAAAAAACTCTTTATAGGAATATTTTATAAAATGCTTTTTTATAAAAAATTTACTTTAAAGCTTTTTTGCTCTATTTATAAAAACCTCATTTTAAAATGCTTTTTATAAAAATGGTCTTCATGAAAAGCTTTATAAACAAAACTTTTTAGAACAAATATTTTATAAAAAGCTTTTTAAAAGCTTTATAAACTAAACTTTTAAGAACAATATTTTATAGAAAGCTTCTTTAAAATAAATTATTAAAAGATTTTTATAAAAAAGCTATTTATAAAAATGTTTTTTAAAAAGTTATTTAATAAAAAGCTCTTTGTAAAAAATCCATTTTTGTAGAAAAGCTCTTCATAGAAAGTTTTATAAAAAATGTACACAAATATTTTATAAAAAGCTTAATTATATAAAAAAAATTATAAAAAACTTTTTTTAAAAGCTGTTTATAGAAAAACTTTTTATAAAAAAGTTTTTATATATAAAAGCTTTTTATAAAAAATTTCCTTTAAAGCTTTTTTTAATATCTTATTTATATAAAAAACTTTTTAATGAAAATTTTCTTTAAAGCTTTTGTTTAATATCTTTATAAAAACATTTTAATAAACTGCTTCTTGTTAAAATTCTTTTTTTTTGCAAAAAAGCTCTTCATAAAAAATTTTTTAGGGAAATATTTTATAAAAAGCTTTTTATATAAAATTATTAAAAGCTTTTGTTAAAAACTTAAAATCTTTTATTCAAATTCCTTTTGTTTAAAGATTTTTTTATGAACAATATTTGATAAAGCTTATATTATTCATTTAAAAGCTTTTTTTAGAAGTATATTTAAAAAAAATTAAAATTTGGTTCAAAAACAGTTTAAGAAAAGAATTTTTGTATATGTATTTGGATCAAAAAAAGCTTTTTTAGTTTTATAGAAATTTTCATCGAAATGTTTGTTTTAAAGTTTTTTTTATAAAAAAGCTGTGATAAGTTTTCAAAGAAAGTTTTTGTGTGAAATGATTTTATAAAATTATTTTTTTCTTATAATTTTTAGGAAGAGTTTTTCTTAGAAAATAAATTTAAAATTCCTTTTTGTGTGCTTCGAGGGGAAAAGCTTTCTTTAATGATCGGTTTAAGATTAAAGCTTTTTATGTAAAATAAATTTTCGTTTAAAACTTTCGTTGCTTAAAAAGTTTTGCCCTTTTTTAAAGAAAATTAACTTATTGTACTGTTACAAATATCGTGGAAAAACATTTTCTTTTTTTCCCATATTTTCATGCACACAGTGGGGCAGAATGGAAATTTTTTGGAAATAAATCTGGCATTTCTAAACGGCTGATCCGATCGGGATAAAATTTGGCGTGAGCGTAGCCAAGGATGAATGAAAATTTTCTTTAAAGCTTTTGTTTAATATCTTTATAGAAACATTTTAATAAACTGCTTCTTGTTAAAATTCTTTTTTTTTGCAAAAAAGCTCTTCATAAAAAATTTTTTAGGGAAATATTTTATAAAAAGCTTTTTATATAAAATTATTAAAAGCTTTTTGTTAAAAACTTAAAATCTTTTATTCAAATTCCTTTTGTTTAAAGATTTTTTTATGAACAATATTTGATAAAGCTTATATTATTCATTTAAAAGCTTTTTTTAGAAGTATATTTAAAAAAAATTAAAATTTGGTTCAAAAACAGTTTAAGAAAAGAATTTTTGTATATGTATTTGGATCAAAAAAAGCTTTTTTAGTTTTATAGAAATTTTCATCGAAATGTTTGTTTTAAAGTTTTTTTTATAAAAAAGCTGTGATAAGTTTTCAAAGAAAGTTTTTGTGTGAAATGATTTTATAAAATTATTTTTTTCTTATAATTTTTAGGAAGAGTTTTTCTTAGAAAATAAATTTAAAATTCCTTTTTGTGTGCTTCGAGGGGAAAAGCTTTCTTTAATGATCGGTTTAAGATTAAAGCTTTTTATGTAAAATAAATTTTCGTTTAAAACTTTCGTTGCTTAAAAAGTTTTGCCCTTTTTTAAAGAAAATTAACTTATTGTACTGTTACAAATATCGTGGAAAAACATTTTCTTTTTTTCCCATATTTTCATGCACACAGTGGGGCAGAATGGAAATTTTTTGGAAATAAATCTGGCATTTCTAAACGGCTGATCCGATCGGGATAAAATTTGGCGTGAGCGTAGCCAAGGAGTATTCGAGTTTAAGTTTTGAAGATGAACCCTGCAGATGCCCCAGGGACGGCGCTGTGGCGGCTCAAAGTAGGGTACCTACGACATGTAAAATTTTTAAACTCGTGCCATTTTTTTGTTTTTCACCCAAATACAAAGATTTTTATATTTTGTGAAAGCGCTCGACGAGATCTTGAAAAAACATGCTTGGACATACTACTTATCTCTTATAATATCCGAGTTATAGGCATTTAAAAATTTAGTGATACAAAATTTACCATACCTTGGTCCGCCTTTTTTTGAATACCGGGCGTAATTTTGGACCAAATGGACTCAATTTTTTCTTGTTAGTTAGACAACAAAGTTTTCAATAATATACAAAAAATTTCAGATCAATATCGTTTACAGATCCAAAAATATACGTTTTTTAATTTAAAAATTCAAAAAATTTTAGATTTTTGGCGTTTTTTTGCCAAAAATGTGTCTTAACTCTTTTATTAATAAAATAAAATTTTTATTAAGAACATATAACAATTTTATAGTTTTCTTAAAGATATCTTTACGCAGAACGCTTTGGCGTAAAAAACTTGTCCTATTTTTTGAAAATGTTGCCACTGCGTCCTTCCGAATATGACCTATTTTTTATCAAAACTTCAACTTTGGGCGACATGTTCTAAAATCCCAAAGCTGGGATCAGAAAACTGAAAGCAGTTTTGGAAACCTCAATATGTTTTCTATTTACTACAAAAGTATTTTCCCAGCCCTGAAAGAAATGTGGACCCTATGGGCAAAAAAGTAAAAAATCCCATTTTTGGGATTTTCATTCCTATTTTTGGGAATTGCGGGATGCCCTTTGACCTTTTCAATTTTTTTTTGCATATTCTTATTTGAAATGACAAATTTAACAAGCGTTGAAAATTTCATTGAGTTTTGTTCATAAATAAAGATTTTGTCATATATTACATATTTGTTTAATTTCTAAAACTATGATTTATATCAAAATTTTAATAGGATCGCAGATAGCTACAACAATTTAGTCCATATTTATCCCTTAATATCATTTTTTAGTTAGATATGGAAATTCTCGACCCTTTACAAAAAATTTCAAGCCAATATCTCAATTACATTCAAAAATATGTTCATTTAAACCTGTGTCCTTTAATTTCATCTTTTTCATATTTTAGTATTAAGTATGACAGCACATATTTAAATCTTATATTTACCTATTTTCTATTTGTTTGCTTATCCTTATAATGCTTATGCTTAAATTTTCAAAAATTTATAACTATTTTTTACCTAAATTTTTTCGACAGATCATTTCGTTCTGTTTCGTTTATGATCATGTAGGTAAAAATATACAGGTAATGATAATTTCGATTCATTCACTAATAAGAAATATCAATGACTGAATTACAGGTTATAGTAATATAGTCCTAAATGTTAATAGGTAGACAATTCGTAATTTTTTACTTTGGAATACCTGTATCGGAAATGACAAGAATTGGTATATAAGTAAACTTCTCAGATTTTAAGTACCATATTTAATAAATCTACAATGAAGATTACATTAAAGTACGAAGAGTTGTGTTCCGTTTTATGGAGTATATCTTCAAAAGGGCCAGAAAGAATTGAAGACATTTCAAATTATATAAAAACTACATATAGTAGAAAAGTAGACAAAACAGGCATATCAAAAATTGAAAACTTTTTAAAACTTTTTGATGTAAAAAGTAAGTCTGTGGATGGAAATCAAAAGAAATTTCGATTAAAATGTTGTAGTTGGATGGAAACTACTACGGAAATCTCAACTTACAACACATCAATAGGAGCGCCTTGCAAGTCACACGAAGACTTATGTTCCAGGTCAAAAAAAAGAGGGTCACACAAAAACTTTTTTCAATCTCAAATGAGGAAATTGCTGATACATTTAACGAAATGCTGAAAAAGGAAAACCAACCTATGGATGTCGTACATATTGCAACTATTCTTCCTAATGCATCACCAAGACGACTTAAGCGAATTGTGGAAAGTATACCAACTCCAACATCATAATCAAATTTTACTGAAGAGGAAGCAATAGCGCTTATGTTGGAACTGGGTCTCAGTCGAAATAAGTACCAAATATTAAGGAAAGCTCTGCATGAAAAAGGACACAATATATTACCATCATACAAGGCGATCCAGGAAAAAAAAAACAAACTATCCTACTAAATCAACAAAAAAATAATGAAGAATTGAAAGAACTGAGAGCTGCGGAAAAAAGCAGAATCCAAGAAGAATTTAAAGTTCAGATGGGATTAAACATCGACAAACCACTTTCAAGTTGCGGTAGTACAAATGACGGTAATACGTCGAGAAGGTTTTTTCGTGATTTTGAAATTACTTCAAAAATAACTGGAATCGACAAGGAGTTGCTTCGAAGAGTTAAAACTATTTTAATGGCACTGAATAGTAAACATAAAATTAATGAAAATCGTTTTGGGGAATACACATCTGAAATTTCTAAATTACTAGTATCTCTGTATCCATGGAGGGAACTAACACCAACAGTACACAAAGTATTGTGTCATGGTCAAATAATAATTGAATCGAATATTCTTCCACTTGGAGAGTTAACAGAAGAAGCCCAGGAAGCGAGGAATCGAGATTTTAAGCATGTTCAACTATTCAGCTCAAGAAAATGCTCCAGGCAATCACAGAATGAAGATATTTTTAATAGTTTACTTCTATCTTCTGATCCTGTTCTTTCAACTATGCGAAAAAGATGGATTTGTTATGAAACTCTATCATCTCAAAACAAGGAAGATTTAAAGGACTTATATTACCTTCTGGATATGTATACCGATATGACAGATTATTTTATAGAAAATAAGTAGTGTTAGGAATTAACTATATAAGTAGGTTGTAAGAATTAATTGTATTATGTTTAAGATAAACAGTTCAAATAAAAAAAGCTATTATACTAACTGATGATATTGTATTAAATTGTGTTTTATATTTCGGTGGGCGGGAAAGATAATTTGTGTGGGGTGATTTAGGTGTTGTTGTGCGTGGCTCATAATAAAATTATATTTTTTTTTTTATTTTATATACAATATTATAATAAAATAATTAACTAAATAATTTTTAAAAATTGTCCATATATTTTATTCAACACCAAATGTATGTTCTGTCATACTTAATACTAAAATATGAAAAAGATGAAATTAAAGGACACAGGTTTAAATGAACATATTTTTGAATGTAATTGAGATATTGGCTTGAAATTTTTTGTAAAGGGTCGAGAATTTCCATATCTAACTAAAAAATGATATTAAGGGATAAATATGGACTAAATTGTTGTAGCTATCTGCGATCCTATTAAAATTTTGATATAAATCATAGTTTTAGAAATTAAACAAATATGTAAATATGACAAAATCTTTATTTATGAACAAAACTCAATGAAATTTTCAACGCTTGTTAAATTTGTCATTTCAAATAAGAATATGCAAAAAAAAATTGAAAAGGTCAAAGGGCATCCCGCAATTCCCAAAAATAGGAATGAAAATCCCAAAAATGGGATTTTTTACTTTTTTGCCCATAGGGTCCACATTTCTTTCAGGGCTGGGAAAATACTTTTGGAGTAAATAGAAAACATATTGAGGTTTCCAAAACTGCTTTCAGTTTTCTGATCCCAGCTTTGGGATTTTAGAACATGTCGCCCAAAGTTGAAGTTTTGATAAAAAATAGGTCATATTCGGAAGGACGCAGTGGCAACATTTTCAAAAAATAGGACAAGTTTTTTACGCCAAAGCGTTCTGCGTAAAGATATCTTTAAGAAAACTATAAAATTGTTATATGTTCTTAATAAAAATTTTATTTTATTAATAAAAGAGTTAAGACACATTTTTGGCAAAAAAACGCCAAAAATCTAAAATTTTTTGAATTTTTAAATTAAAAAACGTATATTTTTGGATCTGTAAACGATATTGATCTGAAATTTTTTGTATATTATTGAAAACTTTGTTGTCTAACTAACAAGAAAAAATTGAGTCCATTTGGTCCAAAATTACGCCCGGTATTCAAAAAAAGGCGGACCAAGGTATGGTAAATTTTGTATCACTAAATTTTTAAATGCCTATAACTCGGATATTATAAGAGATAAGTAGTATGTCCAAGCATGTTTTTTCAAGATCTCGTCGAGCGCTTTCACAAAATATAAAAATCTTTGTATTTGGGTGAAAAACAAAAAATGGCACGAGTTTAAAAATTTTACATGTCGTAGGTACCCTACTTTGAGCCGCCACAGCGCCGTCCCTGGGGCATCTGCAGGGTTCATCTTCAAAACTTAAACTCGAATACTCCTTGGCTACGCTCACGCCAAATTTTATCCCGATCGGATCAGCCGTTTAGAAATTCCAGATTTATTTCCAAAAAATTTCCATTCTGCCCCACTGTGATGCATTTTTTCCAGAAATATTTTTTTCTTTTAAAGTTCAATTTATAGATTTTATGGATATATTTTGTCACTGCGCTGTGTTTTATATTCCTTTTGCTTGTGATGCCTCAAAATGTGGCAAATAAAATTGCAGATAAATGATAAATTACTGCACAAAAAATTCAAACGAATTGAGTGCGAAAAAAATGTTGTCAACATTTATATTTTTTTTCGTTATTAATATGTTTTTTTTCCTTTTTGTATAAAAATTGAAGTGATATAATATTTTCAAAGGACTTTTTTTTTTTAGTTTGACGTTACATTGTTTGATGATGTTTATTGGTTTATGACACGGTCAAGTTTAATTCATCAATCAATGATGCTACAGTATATTGATAATATTGATGTTGTCATTGTTGCAATGTCAGTCAGTTGTTGTTGTAGTTGATATTTGGGTTGATTACTTCTATGTTGTTACAGCTGGTATATTGTGTTGTTGAAAAGGTGGGGGAAAAGCATGTTAATTGAAATTTCAATTTCATTGTTCTTGTGTATTAAGTTTTACAACAAATATTTTTTTTTTATAATTTTATTATTTCTTAATCTATTAAAGAGAATTAATGAGTAAAATGAGGTCATTGTTTTTGTTTTTCAGGTAAAATATAATAGTTTTTGTTGCATATCGAAAAAAAACGAAATATTATGAATAATTAAAAGAGCAGAAAGAAAGCTTTTGTAGTAATTTTAATGCAAAACCCATTACTTTGTTACCTTGTAACTGAAAAAATTAAATATTAAAAAAAAAAATAAACGCAAAGAGAATTCAAAATAATCCTTCAAAATAATCATATCGCAACAAGTTTGTTAAAATTTAAGCTATTTTTATAGGGATTTTCTTTAAACGAGTTTTTAATTTCAGTTTAAAATATAGCTTTACAAAAATACAATTTTTTATTGAATTTATATGTATATGGCAACAAGTAAAAATTACATAAATAATGATTCAAAAATATTCATGATTCATAATAGAATATTAAATTTCATGTCTGCTGAAGGCATTCAAAAGCATTAGTTAGTAATAATGAAAAAATAACATCTGTCTGTGAAAATTCTTGTGTTAAATTGAAATTCCTATACTCAACTCCATGCTGTGTGAATTGTTTTTATTAAAATTCATATAAATTGCTAAATTTCTTTTGGAAAAATATAGTAAATTTTTGAAATATTCAATAATTAAATTTGGAATATATAGACATTTGAAAGGTGTTACATCCACTACTGATAGTTCGCTCATTTCTTCCATAAATGTTCATATGTATGTAAAAGTTTCCTGTCTAAAATCTGCAGGAGATTCCCAGATATACAAATTTTATTTATGTAGGAGGTATCACGCCAATTATTACTAGACCTCTCATTCCTCAAACAAATGTTCATATTGAATTGAATGCAACTTTTACACAAGTTAAGGACTCCTACTTGATGTAGTTTTACAGACATATGATTTTTTTCAACTAAAATGGGGGACATGCCCTATATTACTGGTCCAATAATTTGTTCACCATATTGTTGATATGGATTTAAATATTGCTTTGCAAAATTTGAGGATTTAAGCTTTAGTGGTTTTTCAGATATATGAATTTTTTTATTTAATTCATATAGGAGGTGCCACGCCCACTATTGTTAAACTTTTTACAAAAATATTCGAATGTATATCAATGTTGTTAGTGCAAAATTTGAGGATTCCGGTCATAATAGTTTCCTAGATATACGAATTTTTGTATTTTATTCATATGGGAAGTGCCACGCCCCCAATAGCTAATCCACCTATTTATGAGCTAAATGTTTACAAGGACCTCAAAATTGTTCGTGGAAAATTTGAGGGTTCTAGCGCCAATAATAGACAATAAACTATTGTCTAGTCTAGTCTATAGTCTAGTCTATAGTCTAGTCTATAGTCTAGTCTATAGTCTAGTCTATAGTCTAGTCTATAGTCTAGTCTATAGTCTAGTCTATAGTCTAGTCTATAGTCTAGTCTATAGTCTAGTCTATAGTCTAGTCTATAGTCTAGTCTATAGTCTAGTCTATAGTCTAGTCTATAGTCTAGTCTATAGTCTAGTCTATAGTCTAGTCTATAGTCTAGTCTATAGTCTAGTCTATAGTCTAGTCTATAGTCTAGTCTATAGTCTAGTCTATAGTCTAGTCTATAGTCTAGTCTATAGTCTAGTCTATAGTCTAGTCTATAGTCTAGTCTATAGTCTAGTCTATAGTCTAGTCTATAGTCTAGTCTATAGTCTAGTCTATAGTCTAGTCTATAGTCTAGTCTATAGTCTAGTCTATAGTCTAGTCTATAGTCTAGTCTATAGTCTAGTCTATAGTCTAGTCTATAGTCTAGTCTATAGTCTAGTCTATAGTCTAGTCTATAGTCTAGTCTATAGTCTAGTCTATAGTCTAGTCTATAGTCTAGTCTATAGTCTAGTCTATAGTCTAGTCTATAGTCTAGTCTATAGTCTAGTCTATAGTCTAGTCTAGTCTATAGTCTAGCTATAGTCTAGTCTATAGTATAGTCTATAGTCTAGTCTATAGTCTAGTCTATAGCCTAGTCTATAGTCTAGTCTATTGTCTAGTCTATAGTCTAGTCTATAGTCTAGTCTATAGTCTAGTCTATAGTCTAGTCTATAGTCTAGTTATAGTCTAGTCTATAGTCTAGTCTATAGTCTAGTCTATAGTCTAGTCTATAGTCTAGTCTATAGTCTAGTCTATAGTCTAGTCTATAGTCTAGTCTATAGTCTAGTCTATAGTCTAGTCTATAGTCTAGTCTATAGTCTAGTCTATAGTCTAGTATATAGTCTAGTCTATAGTCTAGTATATAGTCTGGTCTATAGTCTAGTCTATAGTCCAGTCTATAGTCTAGTCTAAAGTCTAGTCTATAGTCTAGTCTATAGTCTAGTATATAGTCTAGTCTATAGTCTAGTCTATAGTCTAGTCTATAGTCTAGTCTAGTCTATAGTCTAGTCTAGTCTAGTCTATAGTCTAGTCTATAGTCTAGTCTATAGTCTAGTCTATAGTCTAGTCTATAGTCTAGTCTATAGTCTAGTCTATAGTCTAGTCTATAGTCTAGTCTATAGTCTAGTCTATAGTCTAGTCTATAGTCTAGTCTATAGTCTAGTCTAGTCTATAGTCTAGTCTATAGTCTAGTCTATAGTCTAGTCTATAGTCTAGTCTACAGTCTAGTATATAGTCTAGTCTATAGTCTAGTCTATGGTCTAGTCTATAGTCTAGTCTATAGTCTAGTCTATAGTCTAGTCTATAGTCTAGTCTATAGTCTAGTCTATAGTCTAGTCTATAGTCTAGTCTATAGTCTAGTTTATAGTATAGTCTATAGTCTTGTCTATAGTGTAGTCTATAGCCTAATCTATGATCCCAAAAAATTATATGTTTTTCCAAATTTATGAAATGAGGAGTATCATTTCGCTATTTATACAGTGTAAGTTGTACTTGCATGTATTTTTCTGGGAATTTTATTTGGAAACTCCAACATATCTATTTATATCAACGTGATGTGAAGTGTACAAAAGAAATCACAACACAATGGATATTTTATACACGTATTTTTCAATTGTTTAACCAAAAAATGTTTATGACAAGGCAAATACCATATTAAAGTTCAAAATACACGAAATAACAATTAATGCTTTAGAAATTAAACAACTACTAGGTATGTATGTGGGAATGTACATTTGTAAATGTTTTTGTTAGGTTTTTACAAATAAGATAAACATTTCTAGGGTTATCATAAAATAAAGATTTTAAAAGCTTTAAGCTTTTTAAAAAGTTATAAAGCTTTTGTTCACTTCTTTGTTAACATTTTTTTTAACAAATTAAAATGTTGTTAACCATGAAAACACAAGAAATAAAGAAAATAGAATAAACTTTCCACACGAATAATTCACAATAAATGTCCTTTGATTTGTCCA